>NC_133381.1:40961210-41087065 GCF_049309525.1 Garra rufa
CCGATCGTTTCGCTAGATAAGACCTTTATTCCTTGGCTGGGATCGTTTACAGCAATTTAAAGCTGCATTTTAAACTGCATGTTGGACGTTCAAACTCGCGGCACCATTGAAGTCCACTATATGGAGATCATTTCTGAAATTTTTCCTCAAAAAAAGAAAGGCATGAACGTCTTGGATGACAACAGGGTGAGTACATTTTCTGTAAATGTTTGTTCTGGAAGTTAATCCTTTAACTATACTTTTCCTTACAGTTTTTCATAATCTTTGTCGCCCTCTGCTGGTGTAGATTTAAAACATCTTACCTCATCAGTAGTCAGACTCAGGGGAACATCCAGGTTATGTGAATACTTCATCTATTTCTTGAATGTAGGAAGTTCAAACAAGAAAGAGGAAAAATTGATAGAAGAAGTGAAAATAGCATCTTTTTTAACGTTAGATGCTATTTGCACTAAGTGCAAATAACAATGGGTTCTATTTACACTAAGTGCAAATATCTATAGATTCTATTTGCACTATGTTGTAATAAATAGCGAGATTTTCTGATATTGATAATACTAATTGCAAATAGACGCAATTATCTGCACTTCAGTATTGTAGTACATTAAAACAGTATAGTTAGTTTTAATTCAATTGGACAATAAGCCCTCCCTACACCCTAACTGATACTTTATTTTCAACTTTTCAATTATGTCCTTCATTATTATTGAAAGTAAATGCCTTTCCGATATGATATGAGATTTGAAAAGGGAGTAAAAAAGTTCGCCAGAAGGGGGATTCGAACCCGGATCGGTCGCGTCGAAAACAATGAAACCCGTGATTTATCTTCTGCGCCACTGGTGCTGACGTTGAAAAAATTTGGTCAAGTGAAATAAATAGTAAAGTCTTCTTTGATATTATTATTGATGGGATTGCCATTTGCCATCAAAAACCAAGAAGAAGAAGAAGAAAAATAAAAAGTCAGGCTCTTGATTTCCTTATTTTCTCTAAGTGAAATGTTTATATTCTAGGTTAACACAATGTAGATCATTGTGGAAATCTCATGACATCTGTAATACATAAGAACAGTGCATGGTTACATAAAAACCCCTAAGTTAAGAAAACCACAAGTTATAAGGTTAAGGGTACCCTTAATCAATGAGACATGGGTTGCAAGAAAAAAACCTAAGGGTCCAAGGGATAGTTCCTCTCAATGCTGTGGGACCCATGGCATTGAGAGTAAAAAAAAAAACATACACAGACAAAACCAAATTAAACCCTGGGGCTCGTAAGGATAAATTGAGATCTTAAGACACAAAACGATCGGTCTGTGCAAGATTTTTTTTTGTTTTTTTGTATGTTTTGTTTTTTGCTGTGAAAGATTTGGTGCCCATTGACTGCCATTATATAACTGACAGACTGCAACAGTTTGAGTTTGTGTTCTACTGAAGAAACAAAGTCACCTACATCTTGGATGCCCTGGGGGTAAGCAGATAAACATCAAATTTTAATTTTTGGTTTAACGATCCTTTTAAGAATCTTTAGAGTTGTCATCAACTGTTTTCCCCTAATTACTTAAATGTTTCTTTAAGTTTGCTTATGTATTGCAACACAAGTCCGTAATACCCATTTAACTTAATTCCTTGTCCAAACACTTGTTCTATCCAGACTGGACTATTGTAATGCTCATTTGGCGGGCCTTTCTGCATGTACTAGCAAGAAACTGATTCAGAATGGAGCAGCTTGAGTGGCCTTTAACGAGCCAAAGAAAGCCCACGTCACACCTCTCTTCATCAGATTGCACTGGCTGCCAATAGCTGCTCGCATCAAATTCAAGGTACTGATGTTTGCCTACAAGACAACCACTAGCTCTGCACCAATATACCTAAACTCACTAGTTCAGACTTATGTGCACTGCAGAAGCTTGCATCCATCACAAAGAGGCACAACATTACTCTTACTGACCATTTTCTAGACTGTTCCTATAGCTGGTGGAACAACCTGCCTCAATTTAAGCAAAAATGTTGACATTTTCAAAAATCTTTTTGTCAGCACCTGACCAATTAATACTAGCACTTACCTATTCTATTCTCTTCATTTTTTTCAAATTTATTTAATAAAAACTTGTCACAGTACTTGGATATTGTTGCCCTCTTGTTGGTCTGATTGCCTTTTTCACTGCAAAAAAAAAAATGCTTTTCTTACTTAGATTTTTAGTCTTGTTTCCAGCCAAAATATCTACAAATTCTTGAATCAAGAAGGATTTTCTAGACGAGTAAAAATTATTTTCTTGTTTTAATAAAAAAACAGGTCAAAATTAGGTGAGTTTTTGCTTAGAACAAGCTAAATAATCTACCAATGGGGTAAGAAAAATAATCTTGTTTCAAACAGAAAACAAGATTATTTTTCTTACTCCATTGGCAGATTATTTTGCTTGTTTCAAGCAAAAATGCACTTAATTTTGACTTTTTTTGCTGAAAACAAGACAATCATTTTTACTTGTCTAGAAAATCCTTCTTGATTTAAGAATTTGTAGATATTTTGGCTCGAAACAAGACTAAAAAATCTAAGCTAGAAAAGCATTTTTTTGCAGTGTTAGGCTTCACTAAAAAACTTTTCAGTGAACAATTCTTAAAAGAATTATTTTGAAGAACATTTTTTAAAAATCAAAAGAACCTTTTTCGACTATAAAGAACCTTTTCGGCATTTAAAGTTTCCATGGATGTTCAAGGTTCTTCATGGAACCATCAGTGCCAATAAAGAACCTTTATTTTTAAGAGTGTGGTTGCAAATCTATGACACTTATTGTCTTCTCACTACATCTAAACATGTGTCCACAGAGATGGGTTTAATCATTCTTACAGTATACTATAAAATGGATTTTGTTTTTTTAAAGATGAAAAAGAGCTTACATGTAAGATACATAAATGTAGTTTCATTTGTCTGAATACAAGGTTTTATTTTTTCCAGTATTGGATCCACTGCAAAAAAATGTTTTTCTTACTTGGATTTTTTGTCTTTTTTCCAGCCAAAATATCTAAAAATTCTTAAATCAAGAAGGATTTTCTAGACGAGTAAAAATGATTGTCTTGTTTTCAGAAAAAACAAGTACAACTTAAGTGTGTTTGAAACAAGTAAAATAATCTGCCAGTGGGGTAAGAAAAACAATCTTGTTTTCTGTTTGAAATCAGATTTATTTGCTTACCCCATTGGCAGATTATTTAGCTTGTTCTAAGCAAAAACTCATTTAATTTTGACTTGTTTTTCTAAAAACAAGAAAATAATTTTTACTCGTCTAGAAAATCCTTCTGGATTTAAGGATTTAAAAAATCTAAGTAAGAAAAGCATTTTTTGCAGTGTGTTTTGTCCCACTTCTCAAGAATCAGTGCATGTATAAAACACTATATAAACAAATGTTACTTGTACATGCATTAACAGTATCTTAATTCATTTGATCTTAAAACTAGTCATTTAAACAAGGCACAGACCAGTTGATTATGACTATAACCTCAGGTCATAACTAGGTGTCGTATCTTTTATGCAAGCATTTTATTGCTTTTATTCACACAATTAGGATTTGGTGATGATACCACAATAAAAACATAATTAATTTTAAAAAATTGTGAGAAAAGTGACATGTAATCTGCATATTGCAAAGGAAAAAAATCTTCCACACGTTTTTAGCAATCATTTTATCAGCCAGATTAACAATTGGGATTTGAAATTTCTTGCTATATTTGCATCTGACCATCATATATTCATCTCACCGTCAATGAACAATCCATGGTTTGAAAATTTTACCTTTTTAATTTTATCTACTCAAAATATGATTTGCAAAACTAGTAATTATTTTGCCAGTAGCAACAGTTGGTGAAGAAAGAAACCGACACAGGCTGTCCAAATAAAACCCTATCAGTGCCCAACACACACTTCAAGTTGGCACTGGCCTTAGAGTCAAATAGATGAAGCAAAGCTCCATAGTGATGCACCCCAACTGCTCCTTTTAATTTATATTAATTCACATGGACAGATGTCATCATATCGCATGCAGCTGATAGCCTAATATATATTTGTTCATTAGGATATGTACCAGTAAGTGCTATTCTAGACCACAGTTTGGGGAAACATGACTTTGCTCACAATAGCAGGCTACTTGGGTCTCCATAAGGGCTCATTAGTATCCACAGGGAACCTGCTTCCATTTGAGTATAAAGGTGTATATATAGTGGCAAAGGAGAAAGCTCATTATCTCTGCAAGTCTGACAGGAGACTAAAAACATTTAACCACTGTCAAATTTCATTGCTGCTGTAGACAGCTGGCAGAAGGAGACAAATACAGCACCTTAATAATAAAGGTGCTTCACGATGCCATAGAAGAAACTTTTTTGTCTAAATGGTTCCATAAAGAATCTTTAACATCTGAAGAACCTTTCTGTTTCACAAAGGTTCTTTGTGGCGAAAGAAGGTTCTTCAAATGATAAAAAGGAAAGAAAGAGATGGTTCTTTAAAGAACCTTTGACTGAATTGTTTTTTGTGGAACCGAAAATGGTTCTTCTATGGCATCGCTTTGAAGAACCTTTTAAAGGACCTTAATTTTTAAGAGTGTACTTTAAAAAATGTGGCACTTTAAATCAAAATAAATTATTCAATAATTAGCAATTTCATATTGAATAACTTACAGTTTAGACACAATACCAGCCTGTTTTGCATCGATGTAGAAAACAATTTCAAACAAATCTATAGAAAACCCAATGCAATGCCAAGCAGAACAGTAGCTGTTCGGAATGAATCTGAGTTTTTGAACAAATCGGTTGAATCAATGATTCAAATGATTTACTTGTGAAGACATTGTCGCCACCTACTGGTGTAGCTTTTCCATTGTTGGGCTGAACAGGTCTAAGAATGAATGAAACCAGTTATATTTACACTTGACCTTGGTTACTAACAGAATTTATAACTATGGTACACTGCAAAAAATGCCAAAATATCTGAAAATTCCTAAATCAAGAAGGATTTTCTAGACGAGTAAAAATGATTGTCTTGTTTTCAGCGAGTCAAAATTAAGTGCGATTTTGCTTGTTCTAAGCAAAAACTCAATTAATTTTAACTTGTTCTTTCTGTAAACAGTGCTTTTGGGAATTGTGTCCCAGATCAGATCATCACCCAATCAGAAAACAGTGTGTTTACATTTGTCCACAACAAGTGGCTGTTTAAAATCTGAACTAACAATTCTTGACAAGTTAATAAATATCATTACTAGTTTGCTAAACGTTTAAAGCTGAAACACCTTTGTGTAGTATTTAGCTACAAACAAAATGCATGTGCAAAAAAAGTCATAAGGATGAATTCTTAATTTGCATCCAAAATATTTTTTCGCAAAAAAAAAAAAAAAAAAAAAATTGCTGATACAATATGATGGCTACAATGCGTCCCTTACGAGTTTGGAACCAGGACACACAGATCAAAATAACATCGAAACAGTTCATAAGTTAATATCAAGCGTAAACATGTCCAGTCTTTCTAAAACGAGCAACACAGACACAACCAGAAAGAAATAAACAGCCCAAATGTCAAATTATATTATCAGCACTCTAAGAAAGATGCTTAACTAGTCATATCGGACTGGACCAGAACTGTTGTGTAAACTAAACTAATATTTATCACTCATTAGGAAGCGAGATACTGGCTTAGGCCCAGCTTTGCCACAGTCTCCAGCTGACCAATAGCATGTAAAAACAGCACAGAAATAGATGAGTGTGATATACTACACCACAGTCAGATGGTACGCCCATAGAGGCACTGGAGCACAAAGAGATTAGGATAATAAGTCCGAAGCCAAGAAAGGCCTTTCAAGAGAGAACGTATAAGATTGCAACCTGCTATCAGGTTGGCTCTGGTTCGCCCTGGATGACATTGTGAAAGGTGTCAGTCTGTAGACCAAGTTACACGCTCATTTATATTTACTGTAACCTCAATTCTCTAACCTCATTTTTTGAAAGCAAAAATACATAAGTTTTGGCCAAAAATATGGAGAGGTTTTAAGAAAGTGTTGTATATGTCTATTCACTGCAAAAATATACTTTTCTTACTTAGATTTGTTGTAGTTTCCAGCCAAAATATCTAAAGATTCTTAAATCAAAAAGGATTTTCTAGACGAGTAAAAATTGTTGTCTTGTTTTCAGAAAAAAGAGGTCAAACTTAAGTGAGTTTTTGCTTGAAACAAGCTAAATAATCTGCCAATGGGGTAAGAAAAATAATCTTGTTTTCTGTTTGAAATAAGATTTTTTTGGTTTACCCCATTGGCAGATTATTTTGCTTGTTTCAAGCAAAAGTGCACTTAATTTTGACTTTTTTTTTTTCTGAAAACAAGACAATAATTTTTACTCGTCTAGAAAATCCTTCTTGATTTAAAATCTTTTAGATATTTTGGCTGGAAACAATACAAAAATTCTAAGTTAGAAAAGCATTTTTTACAGTGTTGAATTACATTTTAAGTCACTTCAACATTTATATTTTACCAGCTGGCAGACAAGATTTGTGCTAGCTTTAAGAACATTCCTTAATTTAGACATTAAGGCCTGTTGTCTTTCTAAAAATATTTTAAAAATTCCATATATTCTTTAGATTCTGCAAATGGAAATGGAATGAACATAGGTAACATAGGTAAACCCACATGAGACTCACTGCTTTTCTTACTTAGATTTTTTGTCGTTTCCAGCCAAAATATCTAAAGATTCTTAAATCAAAAAGGATTTTCTAGACAAGTAAAAATTATTGTCTTGTTTTCAGAAAAAAAAAGTCAAAATTAAGTGTGTTTTTGCTTGAAACAAGCTAAATAATCTGCCAGTGGGGTAAGCAAAAAAATATATATTTCAAACAGAAAACAAGATTATTTTTCTTACCCCATTGGCAGATTATTTTGCTTGTTTCAAGCAAAAAACTCACTTAAGTTTGACCTCTTTTTTCTGAAAACAAGACAATAATTTTTACTTGTCTAAAAAATCCTTCCTGATTTAAGAATTTTTAGATATTTTGTCTGGAAACAAGACAAAAAAATCTAATTAAGAAAAACATTTTTGCAAAGCAATCATCAATTGCAATGGATGTCTACAGAGCATTTCAAACCTCTAGATTTTGTTCAGTTTATTTAAGAAACCATGAATATTTCAATGTATAAAGTGTTTAGGTTATGCAAATGTTACAAAATCCAAAAATGCAAAAGAACATTAAGAACATCAGCTTGTGAAGCAAAAAGCAAAAAGTGTTTGTAAGAAACAAATCCATAGGTGTTTTTAACTTCAAACCATTGCATCTGGCTTAAATACAAGTCCTGTATCCATAATGTTGCTTTCTTCAAGCGAAAAAGTGGTCTTATCTGAATCAGGTGAGAAATCTGCACAGACTGTTTACAAGCCAAAACAGCTCTAAACAATTATGTGGCTGGATTTTGATGCAAGAGAAAACAGGTGATGGACTTTTTTTCACTGGAAGAAGAGTTATTATGAATTATTTTTGCAGTTTTTCTCTTCAGAAGATGTTAATTGATGAACTGGAGGGGTGTGGATTTCTTGTGGATTACTGAGATGTTTTTACTAGCTTTTTGGACTGTTTTGACGGCACCCATTCATCTTGGATGACCTGAGGGTGAGTATAATGTTCGGCAAATTTCATTTTTGGATCAGCTGTTCCTTTAAAGAGGAGGTCTTATCTACAAACTAAAATCTATATACCAAAACCTTTATATAGCAAAACAATAAGTCAGTATATAATCATACTGTTTTATTGGCTAATTATTAAAAAATGTCTGTCAAGACAATACGAATGATGCCTGCTCATTGTGGATGACGCGTGCAACACTGATTGGCACCATTTAATAATTTAAGACATTTCATTGGATACAGGCAACTTTAGACCTTAAACGTATACCTTACAAACAGCATGTCTTATGCATGAGCTGATTACTTTAGTTTGACTTTTCAAAAGGACTTGTATTATATGCTGTCTGCCAAGCATTGTTGATGGAAGAGACACAAAGCAGGTGTTTTGCTTCATGCACATTTGATCATTTCCAACATGTAAGCAGAACTTATTATTAGCAGTCAGTGAAATGTAGACATAGACATTTGTTTGGTAAATACCTGTAGAGACTGATGCAGTTTTATCTTTAAGATTTGTTCATTATGTTCTTTGTATTCTAGCTAATTCCATTTTTGGAAACAACTTAATAAATAAAGGTCAACATTTTATACTATTTTTTGGAACGGCATGAATAAGCAGTTGAGCCAGTGTCACATTTCAGTAAATTTGCATTGTAGATGACCACATGACACTGGGTTACCAAAGCTGCATGTCGTCAGCTAGTCTGCAGGTTGCAGTTGAAACAAGACATCGTCAATTATTCAAGCCAGAGTCAGTTTGATTTGTCTCCTGATGATTACACACGCTCCTGTTCAAGCATCTCACTGTTGTTTGTCAGTGTTAAGATACTATGATATGAAACATCATTTTGTTGGAATGAATGAATCATCAGATGTAGCATTTTCCAATACTGGACAATAAAATAGATACATTTTTTTAATCTGGAGAGAATTCAGTCACATGCTTGATTGTGAAAAGAAAGAAGTTGCAGGAAAAGACATTGCTTTGCAGTTGTGTGCAAGACCAAGCTCTTTAAACAACAACATTTTTAACCGAAATTTGTACAAAAAGTTTCATAGCTACAGTGTAATTGTACATTTAAGTACTGAGTTATATTAATCAACATGTACTTACTACAGGGTTTGGTTTAGGGTTAGTTGGATGCAATTGTGCATAATTTACTTTTGTAAGTATACTACTGGTCAAAAGTTTAAAGTAATCAAGATTTTCTGTAGTCGTTGTTTCTTTTGCTCACCAAGCCTGCATTTATTTGATCAAAATATAGTAAAAACTGTAAAGTTGTAAATATTATTAAAATTTATAATGACTGTTTTCTATGTGAATATATTTTCAAATGTAACTGATTGCTGTGATCAAAGCAGAATTTGTGTTGGCCTTCTGGAATGTATGTTCATTTACTGTATGTTTTCAATACTTGCTAGACCACAAGTAAGATGCCTCTGGTGTTGTGTGTGGTTCAGGAGTGGCTTAACAAGAGGAATGCGACAACTGTAGCCAAATTCCTTTAAATGTCTGTGTGTGGTGGCTCTTGATGCCTTGACCCCAGCCTCAGTCCATTTCTTGTGAAGTTCACCCAAATTCTTGAATTGATTTTGCTTGACAAGTCTCTCAGGCTGCGGTTCTCTCTGTTTGGTTTTACATCTTTTTCTTCCACACTTTTTCCTTCCACTCAACTTTTTGTTAACATGCTTGGATGCAGCACTCTGTGAACAGCCAGTTTCTTTGGCAATGAATGTTTGTGGCTTACCCTCCTTGTGAAGGGTGTCAATGATTGTCTTCTGGACAACTATCAGATCAGCAGTCTTCCCCATGATTGTGTAGCCTAGTGAACCAAACTGAGAGACCATTTTGAAGGTCTTTGCAGGTGTTTTGAGTTGATTCGCTGATTGGCGTGTCACCATATTCTAATTTGTTGAGATAGTGATTTGGTGGGTTTTTGTTAAATGTAGGCCAAATCATCACAATTAAAAGAACCAAAGACTTAAACTACTTCAGTCTGTGTGCATTGAATTTATTTAATACACTGGTTTCACAATTTGTGTTGAATTACTGAAATAAATGAACTTTTCCACAACATTCTAATTTATTGAGATGCACCTGTAATTTTGTGAAACAGAAAGGTTTTTCAGATTGTAAAGTTTCTTTATGGAACCATTTAGACAAAAAAGGTTCTTCTATGACATGGCATTGTGAAGCACCTTTATTTTTAAGAGTGTAGGTTTGGTGTGTTTTGGGTGGTGTGCTGTGTTTGCATTTCGCCAAACGTAGCGTTTAGAGTTCAGTCGAAAAAGGTCAATTTTGGTCTCATCAGACCATAGCACCTTTTGCCAGAAGGTATTAGACACTTCCAAATGAGATTTTGCATAGCGCAAACAAGACGTGTGTGACAAAGTGTGACACTTTTTTTAGGAAAGACTTCTTTTGTGCCACCCTGCCATACTAGGCCAGCTTTATGTAAAGACCCAGCCATAAAGCCTTGTAAGTCCTTCTTAGTTGCCTTTGGCCTCCTGGAGCTTCTCTTATCAATGTCCGCCTGACTCTGTCATTCACTTTGGATGGACGGCCTGATCTAGGCAATGAGCTGGTGGTGCCATACGCTTTCCACTTCCTAATGATGCTCTGAAGATTACTCCGAAGGACAGCTAAAGCCTTTGAAATGTTGTTGTAGCCTTCTCATAACTTGTGCTTTTCCACAACTTTATCCCAAAGGTCTTTTGAAAGCACTTTCCCATCCATGGTGAATTCTTTGCCATATCATGCACTACTAGCAGCGGAATCTTCAAGAAACAGCTTGTTTTATTCTGAAGTAATCAACACCACTACTATTGATGTCAGGAGGGACAATTAGCCTGGTCTTTAATCTGGAAGATGATTCACTTTACCAAACCAAGCATTTCCCTGATTAATTTTTAATAATCCTATTTTTTTTTACATTTTATTTTTACTTTAATGATGAGGGTTATAATGTCTACACTCTTAAAAATGAAGGTGCTTCAAAAGGTTTTTCAAGCGATGCCATAGAAGAACCGTTTTTGGTTCCACAAAGAACGATTTAGTCAAAGGTTCTTTAAAGAAACATTTCTTGATTACCTTTTTATAATCTGAAGAACCTTATTTATCACAAAGAACCTTTTTGTGAAACATAAAGTTCCCCTTCGGGAACGTCGAGCTGCGTCGGAAACGCTTTGGGAACGGCCTCTGTGTTTCCTATGCTCTGAATACATGTGAAATCAGTCCAAAGAGAAGCGTGTGTGACGTCAGGAACCAGGAAGCTATAAAGCACGTGCGGTGAATGCAGCCGGCAGCTTCTATCTTTCAGTCGCGCTCTGTGTGTGTCTTGTATTCCCTGTTTTTTGTGCCAGTTTGTACGGCTTTCTTTTGAGGGAATATGTCCAAAACAAAATAAGCAGGCAATTTAGAATGTGTGTTCCCCGTTTTCTCGTCTCTTTACGAGCAGGGATTCACATGATCTCTGTTTTGTCTGGCTGGGAGTGAAGCACAGGAGTCAGTTCTCGAGGGAGCTGAATGCCTGTAGTATTTTCCCCTCGGCTCGGTCCCGTTTTTGCTGAGGCAGGATGGGAAAGGAAAGGAAAGGAAAGGAAGGAAAGGAGGTGAAGTGAGGCCAAGTATGGTGACCTATACTAGGAATTTGTGCTCTGCATTTAACCCATCCAAGTGAACACACAGTAGTGAACACACTCTTTGTTGTCGCATAAGCTAACAACGAGTGCCTCCATCACAGCATAAGGGGTGGTCATGAGTGGCCACTTCGACTAGTATTCTGGCGCCTGTGATCCAGGAATTTTCAGAAATCGGGGGCTTCCAAGCCTAAGGTCGGCCTGAGGGTTGTTCCGCAGGCGGTGAAGTCCTTGACGAAGAGGCCCTGACAAGGTTTAGGGCCTCTGATTCAATTCAATGTCACCCCGGTGCCCTCGAGAGACTGACCTGCTAACCCCGCCACCTCGAGAGGCTGATCTCCTTAGTAAAACATTTTGTCAGCGTGAAACTTCTGTCAAATGTGTCTATGTTGGTCCTGCATAAAAAAAAATAAAAAAAAACTGCAGGTTGTGATTTTGCAATAAGAAGTGAAACTCTCTTGAAGTAGGTGGCCATCGAGGTTGCTCCTCTTCTTTTCAGAGAGTTCGCCTTTTCTAGTGTTCGCTTTTGCGGCAAAAGCGTACCTTATGCCAGCCGAGTTCTCCCCGAGGGGCAAACCCACTCCACATGGTCAGGGTCTCAAGGCGCTGCTCCGCCCCCTAGACTTGTGGAGAAAAACCTTGGTTCCTGTTCTGGGCCCGTTCATGAGTGGCCGTTTGGCCCTGGGTCCATGGGACACATGCCATCTTATTGGCATTTTTATCGCCTGGAGACCAGGCCTTGTTTCTACTTGTGAAACATTTCCCTAGACCCGATAAGCCCACTTACGGTGAAACACTATTGTGTCTGTTGTCAGCTGCGTCCAACATAATATTTTTGGCCTGCTGTACAGCAGTTCCCTGTAGTGGTCCTCTACGAGGAAAAGCGTACACCGGGAAGCGAAACATGTTTGTTCTTTAATGCAAACTGCACCCAGTTCACTGTCCAGTAGGTTCAGTGCCGGACTTTTTGCAAGCCCGCCTTACGGCCGGTAACGCACACTCTACGCTGAAGGGCTACGTGGCGGCCATAGATGCCTTCCATGCTCCCTTCGGTGCAACTTCCCTCAGAAGACTTCCCCTGGTGTCATGCTTCCTTTATGGTGCGCTGAGGCTGGGGCCTTCGGTGCACCTACCTGGCTGTGGTGTTCCTCTCTAAGGAGAGTTGGAATACTTACAGGCCCTTCTGTGGCCTTCCTTTCTTTGCCTTGATTGATTTGTCAAGCAGTTTGGACCTATAATTAGGGTACACACCTTAGGTGCCCTTTACAGCACCACTGCCTGTAGTGCGCCAGGCCTTCTGTCCTATCTCTGGGAATCGGAACACTACAAGTTTATGTGTATGTGTCCAGTGTGAACACTGGATGCATACGACCACAGATCTGCCCTGTGCAGGAAGACGGACCAGTTTCTTAAGCTTGGTCCCCTTACAGAAGTCTTCCAGTTTCTAGGTAAGCCTAAGCGGTGATTATGGATGCCATTTTTGCTTTCTTTGAGTCCTCTGGTATTCCCTCGCTGATAGAACCCAAGGCTCTAAGTTTTCCTAACAGAGACACCTCTGCAGGTTACTTCAAATGCTGGGAATGATCCACGCCATTCCTGGCAGCAGCCACTACTCCTGGGCTACTTTCGCCCTTTTTACCAGTGGGCTGCAGCCCCTTCTCTATCCTGCCTAACCAGCAGTCACTACTCCTGGGCTACTTTCGCCCTTTCCAAGAGTGGGCTGAGGCCGCTCGTTTTACTCGGGCTACTTTCGCCCTTTCTACAAGTCGACTGAGGTCGCTCCTTTCCTGCTTTATTAGCAGCAATCATTCTGGGCTACTTCCGCCCTTTCTACGAGTGGGCTGAGGCCGCTCGTTTTATTTTGGCTACTTTCGCCCTTTCTACAAGTCGGCTGAGGCCGCTCTCTATACTGCCTGACCAGCAGTGGGTATATCATTCCCAAAGGGGAATGCCTCGGGTTTCGTATGAAACCCTAGTTCCTCGAGGGAACGAGATGCTGCGTCGCCTTCCACAATTTCGGCATCCCTGCAGTGCTCCTGGTGGCAGAAGCTGCCGGCTGCATTCACCGCACGTGCTTTATAGCTTCCTGGTTCCTGACATCACCCGCCCGTGACGTCACACGCACTCCTCTTTGGACTGATTTCACATGTATTCAGAGCATAGGAAACACAGAGGGCGTCCCAAAGCGTTTCTGACGCAGCGTCTCGTTCCCTCGAGGAACTAGCGTTTCATACGAAACCCGAGACGGTTCTTCAGATGTTAAAGGTTCTTTATGAAACCATTTAGACAATAAAGGTTCTTCTATGGCATCACGAAGCACCTTTAGTTTTAAGAGTGTACATGCAGCTAAACAAAAGACTTAATTTATTTATTTATTTTTAATAGAAAACATTATTTTAAACTGTAATAATATTTCACAATATTACTATTTTTTCCTGTATTTTAATCAAGTACAATTAGCTTTATTGAGCCTAAAGACAGAATTCTTTAAAAACATTAAAAATATTACTGATCCCAAACTTTAAAACAGTATTTACATAATACTTTTGTTTAAGAGATTAATAAGACCCAGTATTAGTAAGTAAGCACTGAAGACTGAAGTAATGATACTGAAAATTCAGCTCTTATCACTGCAATAAATTACAATTTAACATATGTTAAAATAAAAAAGCAATTTTAAATTGTAATAATATTGCTCAATGTTTTAATTAAAATACAGTACACTGCAAAAAATGCTTTTCTTACTTAGATTTTTTGTCTTGTTTCCAGCCAAAATATCTGAAAATTCCTAAATCAAGATGGATTAAAAAAATTGTTCTTGTTTTCAGAAAAAACAAGCCAAAATAACGGGATTTTCCGCTTAGAACAAGCAAAATAATCTGCTAATGGGGTAACAAAAAAATATTATTTCAAACAGAAAACAAGATTATTTTTCTTACCCCATTGGCAGATTATTTTGCTTGTTTCAAGCAAAAGCACATTTAATTTTACCTTTAGTTTTTTTTTTTTTCTAAAAACAAGATAATTTTTACCTGTCTAGAAAATCCTTCTTGATTTAAGAATTTTTAGATATTTTGGCTGGAAACAAGACAAAAAAATCTAAGCAAGAAAAGCATTTTTTGCAGTGTAACAAAAGCAACCTTGGTGACCAGAAGAGACTTCTTTAAAAAACATTACGAATTCAGACTAAAATAAAGTGTTTCATTATGTCAATGAGTTTTACAATCAGTATATTAATTAAGTAACTGCTTGAAGAGACTGAGGTTGTTGACATGCATATGTGGAATAAAATATATCATTCAAAACAGGTCAACACACTGGACTGCCATTTTCTCCAAATCTTATGGGAATGATGTATTATAGTTAGATTACATGTAGCCTATCACTGCTGAGAGTTAGAGATTATTAAGGCATTATGTTGACATTTCCTTCAAACTCTCAATACAACGTGTTGACTTGCTGTTTTTTTACCTGGTTTGTTAGTACCCTGTCAAAATCCCACGCGATCTCTCTCATCAGGAACTAGTTCTAGTTACCACTGTCTCGGGTTCAGCACTCATACACTATTCATGGCCATATCACATCTCTCCTGCCCATCTACAGGCTTAGACCAAACCAGACTCTTTTTGAGATACTTTTGTGGCCTCTCTGTTTCTGTCATCCAAATGTCAATAATGAGTTTGTAGGCTATTTATTTTAAAGACATCTTGATATCGGAATCGGTGTGTGCCTTCTGCAAACTCCTAGATGTGATTCAGGAAATAGAAAAGCAGCTGCACCGTACGGTAAGTTCAGACTTTGCATAGGCTTTCTTGCTTTGTGTGTCATGGAAAACCAAACATTGTAATCCTATGTAACTTAATGATGATGGGCTTTCAGATTTGGCTTAACTGTTGGGGTGTTTGGTGTATTAATGAAAACATTAAACTTAATGGGAAATGAATTGATATTCAAAATTCACTTGCTTGTGGAATTAAGAATGTTTTAGTAAAGAGAGGCAATATACTGCAAAAAATGCTTTTCTTACTTAGTTTTTCTGTCTTGTTTCCAGTCAATATATCTAAAAATTCTTAAAACAAGAAGGATTTTCTAGACGAGTAAAAAATATTGTCTTGTTTTAAAAAAAATACAAGTAAAAATCAAGTGCATTTTTGCTTGAAACAAGCAAAATAATCTGTCAATTTCTGTTTGAAATTAGATTAATTTTTTATACCCCATTGGCAGATTATGTTGCTTGTTCTAAACAAAAACTCACTTAATTTTGACTAGTTTTTTCTGAAAACAAGAAAATACTTTTTACTTGTCTAGAAAATCCTTCTTGATTTAAATTTTTTTAGATATTTTTGGCTGGAAACAAGACAAAACATCTAAGTAAGCAAAGCATTTTTTGCAGTGTAAAATAAGTTTCTTATATCCAAAAGTATCTTGCAATGGGAATATCATAAAACCGTATGATATATAATATACATTTGCTGTTTAAGAAAGAAAAACTAGCAGAAACTAATTAAAACTAGTTAAAACTGTTGGTTTCTATGCACAGAATCCATTAGCTCTGTTTTGATTGTATAAAACTAGTTAGCTTTCTTTTTTCTCACTCATTTACAATATTTAGCATATTTATTTAAAAATAACCTATCAGTTGTAAATGCACTTGTCTATTTAGATGATTATACTGCTTATGCAAATTCATTCAGTGTTAATTCACTTTCCAGCGATATCGTATACTATTTGAACTGAACTGGATGATGATATCACTGAATTCATTGATGAACTGCCTTTAACTGAAAATTGATTATTTACAATAATGCGTTACTTACACACTATTGTGCTGTTTAAATACTGTCCAGTTGTTTTGACACAATCTGTATTGTTAAAAGCGCTATATAAATAAAGGTGACTTGACTTGACTAATGAAATTCTTCATGCATCTGCTAATTATTGATGGATTAGGGTGATAAACTTTATTTAATTAAAGAAGGCAAATTACTTTTGGGTGCCTGGCTGATTGAAATGGAATAAAACAACACAAAGTTACAAAGGCATCACTGTTTTATTTGAATTGAGAGATTGAGAGATGTTTAACGTTTATTTTTCATTTTCATGTTCAAAAGATTTATATACCCAGAGGATAAATCAAATTCATAACAATGAAGCGTAACAAGCATCGAGCCTCCAAGGATGATGGCAAAGGTCAAGGTGAAAGATTTTATTAATTGTGTAAAAATTTTTACATTATTGTGAATTCTTCAACATGTATATATTATATTTATATAATAATGCATTTCATAAATGATATTAAACATTTTATGTGAATGTAGCCTTTATTTATTGTGAACAACTTGTGTTTAAAACTATATAATTTTAAAACTAGACATTTTATAATTTTTATAATGACATCTCGTCATATTTGACTCGTTAAGATGAACCGGCCATTCTGGAGACGGAGGATATGAGGATGCCAGACCCTGATACCATCTCTCTTGCATCAGTCACTGCCGTCACAACCAATGTCTCCAATAAGAGGTGATTAAATATTATAAAGTCACATGAATCCAAATGTGTATTACTGTATTCTAACATAGTAAGTTGATCAACTCTTTGTACTTTTTTCCACCTAAAAATGCCGTGAATGTTTTAGATCAAAGCCTGACATCAAGATTGAGCCTAGTGCTGGAAGACCAGTGGATTTCCAAGTATGTAGAATGTCAAATTGTCATTTACATTACATTACATTTACATTTAGTCATTTAGCAGACGCTTTTACCTAAAGCAACTTACTAATAAGGACAATCAATCAAAATCAACAAAAGAGCAATGCTGCGTAAGTGCTATGATTCTTGGATTAGTTTAATGCATTATACATTGCAAGGATTTTTAATTATATGTGACCCTGGACCACAAAACCAGTCATAAGGTTAAATTTTACAAAACTGAGATATATACATCATATGAAAGCTCAATAAAAAAGCTTTCTATTGATGTATGGTTTGTTAGGATAGGACAATATTTGGCCGAGATACATCTATTTGAAAATCTGGAATCTAAGGGTGCAAAAAAATCAAAATACTGAGAAAAACACCTTTAAAGTTGTCCAAATTAAGTTCTTAGCAATGCATATTACTAATCAAAAATTACATTTTGATAGGTTTACAGTAGGAATTTTACAAAAAATCTTCATGGAACATGATCTTTACTTAATTTCCTAATGATTTTTGACATAAAAGAAAAATCAATCATTTTGACCCATACAATGTATTTTTGGCTATTGCTACAAATATACCCCAGCGACTTAAGACTGGTTTTGTGGTCCAGGGTCACATATATGTTAATTGTATAATAAATAAAACAAAAAAAGGATACACTGCAAAAAATGCTTTTCTTACTTAGATTGTTTGGCTTGTTTCCAAAATATCTAAAAATTCTCTAGACGAGTACAAATTATTGTCAAAAATTAAGTCAAAATGAAGTGAGTTTTTGCTTAGAACAAGCAAAATAATCTGCCAATGGGGTAAGCAAAAAAATCTTATTTCAAACAGAAAACAAGATTATTTTTCTTACCCCATTGGCAGATTATTATGCTTGTTTCAAGCCAAAAACTCACTTAATTTTGACTTATTTTTTCTGAAAACAAGACTAAAATTGTTACTCATCTAGAAAATCCTTCTTGATTTAAGAATTTTTAGATATTTTGGCTGGAAACAAGCCAAAAAATCTAAGTAAGAAAAGCATTTATTGCAGTGTAGAAGATATACAAAGAATAGAGAAGTTTTTAAGAATAGAAATAGAAATATAATAGAGAGTGCTAGAGTTAGAGGGTCAAATAAAGATGGAAGAGATGTGTTTTTAGCCGATTCTTGAAGATGGCTAAGAACTTGGCTGCTCAGATTGAATTGGGTAGGCCATTCCCCCAAGAGGGAACATTTAAGGTAAAAGTCTGTGGAAGTGTTTTTGTGCCTCTTTGGGATGCAACAATAACGTGCCGTTCACTTGCAGAACGTAAGAGAGAAAGAGATTTTTCATAAAGATATTTATGAAATTATATTTCACACAAAGTTTGTTCAAACAGTAGATGTAGTGTTGCAAATGAAGACATTCGGTATCGTGTTTGTGGTTAATGGAACATGCTGATGTAGTTAAACTGAAAAACTACACCTGTGGATTTTCTGATTAGGACACTGATCTTCATAGACATCTGCTGATTCAAAAACACTGAGCAAAAATTATGAAGAGGTGGCATTACTTAGAGACATGCAGATATATTAAACCTATAGTATTATAAAGTGTCAAAGTATTTTGTAAATGTGTGTTATGCCCCACTTTCCAGGTCAGTGTCACTGTTGTAGAGGCCAGACAGCTGGTGGGTCTGAACATGGATCCAGTGGTGTGTGTAGAAATCGGTGATGACAAAAAATACACCTCAATGAAGGAGTCGACCAACTGCCCTTATTACAATGAGGTATGATCCTTTTTAATTTAGGATTGTATTATTGTCCTTTTGCACAATAATGATCATGGCAAATAACTATGTGATATTAAACCAAATTATCGTGTTAAAGAAATAGTTGAAATTTACTGAAAATGTGCTCAACCTTAGGTCATCCAAGATGTAGATGAGTTTGTTTCCTCATCAGATTTGTAGAATTGTGTCATTCCATCACTTGCTCACCAATGCATCCCATGCAGTGAATGGGTGCCGTCAGAATAAGAGTTCAAACAGCTGATAAAAACATCACAAATCATCCACACCACTCCAGTCCATCAGGTAACATCTTAAGAAGACAAAAGCTGAAACAAATCTTTATAACTTCAAACCATTGTTTCTGGCTAAAATACGGGTCCATAATCCATAATAACACTTCCTCCCGGAAAAAGGTTGCCCTGTTTGAATCAGGAGAGAAATCTGCACAGATCAAGCACTGTTTACAAGCACTTGAGGAAGTGTTATTATGGGTAATGGAGTATTTTTTTAACCAGAAGTGATGGTTTAAAGTTAAAATGTCTTAAAGATGGATTTGTTTCTCACAAACCTGCAGCTTTTGGCTTCACAAAATGTTAATATATGGATTGGAGTGGTGTGGATTACTTGTGGATTATTGTGATGTTCTTATCAGCTGTTTCGGACTCTTATTCTGACGGCACCCATTCACTGCAGAGGATCCATTGGTGAGCAAGGGATGGAATGACGCATTTCTACAAATCTGCTAAAGAAACAAACTCATCTATGAGCCTGAGGATAGCCTGAAGATGAACACATTTTCAGTAAATGTTCAGTTTGGGATCAATTCATTCTTATATAATGTTTTAATAAAATCTTGCCTTTTTACAGTACTTCGTTTTTGACTTCCACGTTCCTCCTGATGTCATGTTTGACAAGATCCTGAAAGTGTCAGTAAGTAGCATTAAATATCGACTTTTTTCATAAAAGACTCCTTTTTATTTAGCATTAAGCTTTGTTTTAAATTTGTTTTAAACAGTTTTAAAATAATGTGTTCATACAGGTTATCCACTCTAAGAATCTTTTGCGAAGTGGCACACTGGTTGGGAGCTTCAAGCTTGACGTGGGCACAGTTTATACGCAACCTGGTAATTGGTATTGTCATGCTTCTCTATCCACCTTATTCTAAAACACGAAAGTAAGCAGTTTTCTGTGAATGTGCAAGACTTCTGCTTCATTACCCTTAGGAAAAAGAAGTTTTATTTAAGTGAACTTAAATCATACTTTAAGTATACTACTATGTCCCTATTTAGGTATTAATTTGTATATATTTTGTTATATGAATATCTGAACATACAAAACATTAAAAGAAAGAACAGAATATCTGCTTGCAAACAAAAACATTTTATTCTAGCTTCATGCATTGTTTTTTTAAAACCACTTAAATGTGGGTAAGTTTCATAAACAAAAATTAATAAATAAATAAACAATATTTTGGAAAAAAAAAAAAGCTAAAAAGACTATTGATGATAATCAAAACGTAGATGGAGTTGATCAACACCCCAAAGCTTGACAGTCATTATTACCTCTTCATGGGTTGACATTATTTTCCATAATGTTACACAGTTTTCCATATCTATGGTTTTGATGCTGTTTTATGTCTAACAATTGTGTTAAATTACATGTGAAAGCACCTGCTGTTTCGGTTTCTTCTTCACTTGTGTTTTGAAAATTCTGTACGGAAGATGTGCAATAGCGCCTCTAGCGTATAACAATGAAAACTTACGAGTATACTTGCAGTATAAAACTACTAAACTAGTAGTTTACTGAGACTATACTTCAAAGTGCACTAAAAATGCATAAAGTATTTAATTAGTAAACTATCAGTATACCTATAAGTTCACTTTTAGTATACTTGTAGTACAAACTGAAAACATAGATGTAAACTACTTGTGTACTCAAAGTTTACTACTGTTATACTTAAAAGTATACTTTTATATATTAGAAAGTGGGCTAATTTAGTCCCAATGAGTATTGAAATAGTACACTTAAAAGTATACTACTAGTACACTGATATTTGTATACTTACTACATAAAGTATACTTCAAAATAATATACTTGAACCTTACTTAAGTATACTTAATAAAATAACGGTAAGGGTAGCCAAAATTGATAAATAAATAGAGGAATAACAAAGACTATTTGTGCTACAAATCAGTGTGTTTATGATTATGATAAATTGGAATATGAAAACAAAGACCTGTTTGCAATATAAAGCAGCATAATGGATTAAATATAAAATAATATAAAATAAATCTAAAAGAATGACAGTGGAAGTCTTGCACATTCGAGTTATAAATGTCCATGCAGCTCTCATGTTAAAAATAAGGTGGATAAAGCTCTTTATGTTTCTAGATTAGATCACGAAAAAGACACGTTTTAATTTTTTTCTATACATTTACAGAACATCAGTTCTTCCACAAATGGGCCACTTTATGTGATCCCGAAGACATCACTGCAGGATGCAAAGGCTATGTCAAGTGTGACATTGCAGTTGTTGCAAAGGGTGACACTATCAAAACCCCACACAAAGCAAATGAAACAGATGAGGATGAAATTGAGGGGTAAATTAATGTTATTTTCTATAGAAAACATCACTGTTACTATACTTTGCACTGGACAAACTTAAGGTGAGACACTGCAGGTGAATAGGGTAAAAAAATAACTAATAGTTATCGCCTTATTTACCCAGTTGATTGATTACATTGATAATTGCAAAAAAATGTTCAAATATGCAAATGAGACATTATTTAATGAAATATGCACTAATTTGCATACATTTCTAGTACAAAAATCTAAACACTGGATGAAGTCCGTTTCAAAACTTTTGTTACTTTTTTCACATATTAGAGATATTTACAAACAGAAAACAATGTACTTTTTACTATTTTGGGGGGAATAAAATGTTTTATAAAATCAAGCAAATTATATATGAACAAATCCCACTGTAAAAACCTTCAGGATATCGACAGGAATAAAAATGTAAAGTTTGGTGTGTGTAAGTGCTACTGAAGTGGAGATTTATGGCTCAGTGTTGGAGAAAAAAACTCATTTTGAGAAAACAGCCTTTAAAATATAGATTGTAATTGAAATCTATTGACACAAATAGATAAAGTGCTATAAAAGAAACACTTAACACTTTCAACTAGTCTGAAAAAACACTTTATGAAGCATCAAAAAGCCCAAAATCAGGTGCATGAAAAAACTGTTTTTGCCTGCAGTGTCTCCCCTTAAAAACTCAAAACTCAAGTGTTCCCAGCTCATTCTTACAGCCCTGTGAAATAAATATTTACTTGTAATAGTACTTAATTCAAATGTAAAATATAAAAATTCTAGTTTATTATTTATTACCTGTCACACAACATTATAAATGCATAGGCTTTATCTAGTGATAGTTATCTAGTTAAAGGTAATTCTATATGCAGGAACACATATCTCTTCTTGATTGATTGATTGATTTCTTGTTCCAGTAATCTTCTGTTGCCTGAAGACGTCCCAGCTGAGCGTCAATGGGCAAGATTCTATTTGAAAATCTACCGAGCCGAAGGGTTGCCCAAAATGAACACCAGCATTATGGCAAATGTCAAAAAAGCTTTCATTGGAGAAAACAAAGACTTGGTTGATCCGTATGTCCAGGTGCTATTTGCAGGACAGAAGGTGGGCAGAATTCCTACTAATGATCAATTAATTTGTTTTAATGGTGTGCAGGCCAATCTAATGCTTATGTGGGAAAATGTCATAGATTAATGATGGAAAATTTGACACAATATTTCACTAAATGCTAGTTTAAAATGCATTTTGAAAATGAAGACTGGCTAGTTCTGTTAAAGACTCCATGAAGTGGCTGGCAAATGCAGTTTTCTTTCTCTGTGTTGATGTATTTCCTGTTGAAACAGCCAAAATATCAAAAAATTCTTAAATCAAGAAGGATTTTGATTGAAGAAGGAAATGATTGTCTTGTTTAAAAAAAAAAAAAACAAGTGAAAATTAAGTGAGTTTTTGCTTAGAACCAGCTAAATAATCTGCCAATGGAGTAAGCAAGAAAATCTTATTTCAAACAGAAAACAAGATTATTTTTCTTTCCCCATTGGCAGATTATTTTGCTTGTTTCAAGCAAAAATGCACTTCATTGTGACTTGTTTTTTCTGAAAATTTTTACTCGTCTAGAAAATCCTTCTTGATTTAAGAATGTTTAGATATTCTGGCTGGAAACAAGACAAAAAAATCTAAGCAAGATAGCATTTTTTTGCAGTGTAGTTAGTTTATTACTAGAATTTACTGTAATGCATTTGAACTATTTGCAAATAATATTTGTATATTTTAAAATATGCAATAATAAGCCTAGATGCTGAACATGTTTACTGTCTCTTAATATTCAGTTACGAATTAGATAAATATCTAAATTATATATTTTCAATTCGAAATAGCAATATTTTCAAATAGTTTGCAGGACTGGATTGCTGTTTGTAGTTTAATATTTATATTGAAAAACAGTTGCCATATATTGAACATTTAACTGTAGCCTTTCTTACTATTTGGCCAAGAAACACTCTAAAGTCCAACTAATTGCATTTAATATCAATTTAAACTATTTTCATTTAATTGCACTGAAAAAAAAATGCTTTTCTTACTTAGAATTTTTGTCTTGTTTCCAGCCAAAATATCTAAAAATTCTTGAATCAGGAATGATTTTCTAGACAAGTAAAAATTACTGTCTTGTTTTTAGTAAAAACAAGTCAAAATGAAGTGAGTTTTTGCTTAAAACAAGCAAAATAATCTGCCAATGGGGTAAGAAAAAAAATCTTATTTCAAGCAGACTACTAGATTATTTTTCTTACCCCATTGGCAGATTAATTTGCTTGTTTTAAGCAAAAACTCACTTAATTTTGACTTGTTTTTACTAAAAACAAGACAGTAATTTTTACTTGTCTAGAAAATCATTCTTGATTCAAGAATTTTTAGATATTTTGGCTGAAAACAAGACAAAAAATCTAAGCAAGAAAAGCATTTTTTGCAGTGTGTAAAGAACATGCAATTAACTGTCCAAACATTTCAGGTCAGTTTACACAGCTCACAAGTATATCCTTTAAAATAAGTCCTGCTTCTTTTTCACGAGGGGAGGCATTAGTATTTTTGATCCATTGATCTATTTTATCTGTCCACAATGCAGGGTAAAACTTCAATTCAGAAGAGCAGCTATGAGCCGATCTGGAATGAGCAGATTGTCTTCACTGAGCAGTTTCCACCACTGTGCCGGAGAATGAAAGTCCAGATCCGCGATTCAGATAAAGTGAATGATGTGGCCATTGGAACACACTTCATTGACCTGCGAAAGATTGCTAATGATGGAGATAAAGGTATAAGGACTTCCTGAACACATTTGCAAGGTCTGCAAAAGTAATACACTGCAAAAAATGTTTTTACTAGATTTTTTGTCTTGTTTCCAGCCAAAATATATAAAAATTCTTAAATCAAGAAGGATTTTCTAGATGAGTAAAAATTATTGTCTTGTTTTAAGAAAAAAAAAAACAGGTAAAAATTAAGTGTGTGAGGTAAGAAAAATAATCTTGTTTTTGGTTTGAAGTAAGATTTTTTTTTTCTTACCCTATTGGCAGATTATTTTTCTTGTTCTAAGCCAAAACTGAAACTTTTCTGAAGAAAATATTTTTTACTTGTCTAGAAAATCCCTTTTTATATATATATATTTTGGCTGGAAACGACAAAAAAATCTAATCTAAAAAATCTACCGTGCAAAAGTTGGTAATAATTATAATTTTCTTTCTTTGTTTCTTATGCTCAACAAAGCTGCATTTATTTCATATAAAATAAAGTAAAACACTTTTGTGAAATGTTATTTAAAACAAGTTTTCTTACTTAGAATTTTTGTCTTGTTTCCAGCCAAAATATCTAAAAATTCTTAAATCAAGAAGGATTTTCTAGACAAGTAAAAATTATTGTCTTGTTTTCAGTAAAAATAAGTTAAAATTAAGTGAGTTTTTGCTTAAAACAAGCAAAATAATCCGCCGGTGGGGTAAACAAAATAATCTAGTTGTCTGCTTGAAATAAGATTACTTTGCTTACCCCATTGGCAGATTATGTAGCTTGTTTTAAGCAAAAACTCACTCAATTTGGACTTCTTTTTTCTGAAAACAAGACAATAAGTATTACTTGTCTAGAAAATTCTTGATGGTTTAAGAATCGTTAGATATTTTGGCTGGAAACAAGATAAAAAATCTGAGTAAGAAAAGCATTTTTTGCAGTGAATATTTTTGTGGAAACTGCAAAAAATGCTTTTCTTGCTTAGATTTCTTTGTCACTGTTGTGCACTTATTTTGTTTCTTGTTGTTTTTGCCTTCGATACTCAATCACACAAAGCCATCACTACATTCCTGTTCAAGATCATTATAAAATTATTTGTAAAAAACATCCTTATTCTGTAATTACGAAAAGTCACAATGCAAAAAATGCTTTTCTTACTTAGACTTTCTATTTTGTTTCCAGCCAAAATATCTAAAAATTCTTAAATCAAAAAGGATTTTCTAGAAGAGTAAAAACTATTGTCTTGTTTTCAGAAAAAAACAAGTCAAAGCTAAGTGAGTTTTTGCTTAGAACAAGCTAAATAATCTGCCAATGGGGTAAGAAAAATAATCTTATTTCAAACAGGAATCAAGATTCATTTTCTTACACCACTGGCAGATTATTTTGCTTGGTTTAAGCAAAAATGCACTTGTTTTTTCTGAAAACAAGGCAATAATTTTTACTTGTCGAGAAAATCCTTTTTGACAGGAAACAAGACAAAAAAATCTGAGTAAGGAAAGCATTTTTTGCAGTGAAATATTTTTGTGAAAACTGCCAAAAAATGCTTTTCTTACTTAGATTTTTTTGTCTTGTTTCCAGCTAAAATATCAAAACATTCATAAATCAAGAAGGATTTTCTAGACGGGTAAAAAATGTTAAAATCATATTTTCAGAAAAAAACAAGTCAAAAGTAATTGAGTTTTTGCTTAGAACAAGCTAAATTATCTGCCAATGGGTTAAGAAATAAAATCTCATTTCAAACAGAAAGCAAGATTATTTTTCTTACTCAATTGGCAGATTATTTTGCTTGTTTAAAGCAAAAATGCACTTGTTTTTTCTGAAAACAAGGCAATAATTTTTACTTGTCTAGAAAATCCTTCTTGATTTAAGAATTTTGAGATATTTTGGCTGGAATCAAGACAAAAAATCTAAGCAAGAAAAGAATTTTTGCAGTGCATGGAATGTTATGGATGAAAAGGTCAAGGATTAAAAAATGACCCTGTTTCTGTTGATAGGCTTTCTTCCCACTCTCGGGCCGGCTTGGGTCAACATGTACGGCTCCACACGCAGCTACACGCTCATGGATGAGTACCAGGACCTGAATGAAGGACTAGGGGAAGGGGTGTCGTTCAGGGCCCGACTGCTGATCAGTTTGTCTGTGGAGATACTGGACACCTCTTCTCCTGAAGTAATGAGCTCCACTGAGGTGCAGGTGGAGGGGATACCCAACATCTCAGATGTAAGTGATCCACAGACAAGGGGGGGTTTAACAGGCCAATTACAGTGAATAATTAATTGTCTTTATTTATCTCCCTACATTATTCATTTGGCTGTAATACTCATAGTAGTTCTTTTGTCTGCGAGACAATCATCTACACAGACAGAGCCAAAGTTAGGCTTCATTGTGCATGTGACTTGCTGTTAAAAATTAATGGGTTTTGAATGTTTTATGAGCACCGTGACGTCATTTTTTGTCTAATCTTAGGAATACCCCATCTCTATTTTACATCAAAGTTCAGTAGTATTTAATCAATTGTTTCTTGCTTATATCTAGAACGCCACAGGAAAGATTGAGGAGTTCTTCCTCTTTGGATGTTTCCTTGAGGCCACTATGATCGACAGGAAGATTGGAGACAAACCCATCAACTTTGAGGTTACACTAGGTAAAATCTCATCAGCTTTTAAATTGAAGTCAGAGTTGCTCACCACTCAGAATGCTACTGAATTCTTTCAAACTTTCAAAGAAATGTATATTACTTGACACCAGTTCAGTATTAGATAAATAATCATACACAAAGCATGTGGGCTAATTCTTAAAATGTTACAGTAGATGATATTTATAATTGGGGTTTGAAATATCTCTCCAATTCAACCTTCCTATGTTCTGGTCGATTCAATATAAATTCACACTCATTTAAACTAATTCAGTTTTTACACACAAGGACAATTAATTGGCTTTAAGGGAATAGTTTAATTCAAAAATGTGCTGGAAGCATGCTCACCTTTGAGCCATCCAAGATGTAGATGCGTTTGTTTCTTGATGGGAACAGATTTGTAGAAATGTGTTATTCTGTCAATTGCTCACCAATGGATCCTCTGGAGTGAATGGGTGCCGTCAGAAAAAGAGTCCAAACATCTGATAAAAAACATCACAAAAATCCACAAGTAATCCACACCACTCCAGTTTATCAGTTGACATTTTAAAAAGACAAAAGCTGCATGTTTGGAAGAAACAGATCCACTTTTAACTTCAAACCGTTGCTTCTGGATAAAATATCATAATCCATAATCCATAATAACCCTTCCTCAAGTGAAAAAAGTGGTTTGGTTTGAATCACACTGCAAAAATGATTGTTTTTCCTAAGTATTTTTGTCTTGTTTTCTAAAAGCAAATAACCAAATTTTGTTATTTGTTGCTTAGAACTAGCAAAAATATCTCTCACTGAGGCAAGAAAAGGCCTTGGAATTAAGATTATTTTTCTTACCCCATTGGCAGATATTTTAGCATGTTATAAGCAAAACATAACAAAATTTGCATAATTGGATAATATTTATACTAGAAGAAAATCATTTTTGCAATGTGATTCAAAACAGACCAGTTTTTCACTGGAGGAAGCATTATTATGGATTACGATAGTTTATCCAGAAGCAATGGTTTGAAGTTAAAAGTGGATTTGTTTCTTCTAAACATGCATCAGAATGCATTTACTGGACAAGTAAAATGACATAAGATATTGTAAGTCTTGTTTTCTAAAAACAAATAACCAAATTGTGTTTGTTTTTGCTTAGAACTAGCAAAAATATCTCCCAATAAGAAATATAATTGTATTTAGCCTTTGAATTGCAGATATTTGCGCATGTTATAAGCAAAAAAACAACTCAATTTGGACAATTGGATAATATTTATGCTAGAAAAGAAGACAAAAATACTAATACTAATGTGATTCAAACCAGACCAGTTTTTCACTGGAGGAAGCATTATTATGGATTATTATATTTTATCCAGAAGCAATGGTTTGAAGTTAAAAGTGGATTTGTTTCTTCCAAACATGCATCCGAATGCATTTACTGGACAAGTAAAATTATGTAAGATTTTATGTCTTGTTTGCTAAAAACAAATAACCAAATTGTTTTAGTTTTTGCAAAAGAAAAAGCAACAATATCTCCCAATGAGTCAAGAAAAATTATCTTGTTTAGCCTTCGAATTAAGATTATTTGCAGATATTTTGCACGTTATGAGCAAAAAATAACACAATTTGGATATTTGTTTTAGAAAACAAGATGTAATATCTTAAGTCATTTTACTTGTTAAGTAAATGCATCCCGATTTAAGAATTTTTAGATATTTATACTAGAAAACAAGACGAAAATACTAAGGAATAAAATAATTATTTGCAGTGCAGGGGAAATCAGGCACCATTTACAAGACAAGAAAGTACAAAACGGCTCTAAACAAATATGTGGGTGTATTTTGATGTGAGAGACAACAAGAGATGGACTTTTTCACTGGAGGAAGAGTTAATATGGATTATGGACTTGACATAAAAGACCGAAACATGCTCCAATAATCTTTCTTTTATTTACAACTTCAAAACATCATATACAGCACACAAATGATACACTGCAAAAATGGTTTTCTTACTTAGATTTTTTTTGTCTTGTTTCCAGCCAAAATATCTACAAGTTCTTAAATCAAGAAGGATTGTCTAGACGAATAAAAAGACAAGTAAAAATTAAGTGCATTTTTGCTTGAAACAAGCAAAATAATCCGACAATAGGGTAAAAAAAAAAAAAAAAAAAAAAAAAACATTGGCAGATTTTTTTGCTTGTTCTAAGCAAAAACTCACTTAATTTTTACTTGTTTTTCTGAAAACAAAAAAATAATACTTGTACTAGTACTTAATCATATTTTTAAAAATTGTTACTTTAATGTAACATATATCATCAAATTGTTATATTAGTGCTAGCGGTATTGCAACATCAAAATTGCAACTTATTTGTAACATTTGAACTTTTGATTTAGTGCGATATTTTGTCATTGCAACATTTTAGTGCAATCTTCACTAACAACTGCATTGGATTTATATAAGTTCACTGTTATCCCACCACTTACAATTGTGACCATCAACATGTTTATTCTTTCTATGACAACTCTCAACAAAACTAAATATATGTGAATTTATGTATACTCGTCTAGAAAATCCTTCTTGACTTAAGCATTTTTAGATATTTTGGCTGGAAACAAGACAAAAAATCAAAGTATGAAATCATTTTTTGCAGTGTACACTTCACTTTTATGCAAGTAATGAATTGTTCTGGGAAGTGTGTCAGATATCTACATCATTAAACTATCCCCTCAAATCAAGGAAACTATGGCAGTGAAGTCGATACTCCAACCAAGCCAAAAACAAAGAAGAGGAAGGGTGGCGATGGCGATGATGAGGAGTCTGAGCTCATTCACGGCTCCAGTGACGAGGAGGTGGACGATAGTGGAGACATGACATCAGTTTCCACAACTCCTCCAATGAAGCCAGTCATCACTGACAGGTTCAGTTATTAAACATGTATTGATTTATTTTATTTTGCATTTTGGTGCAAATTCATGTGATATATCTGGTTTATTCTTCTGCAGAAACTATTTCCACCTCCCGTACTTTGAGAGGAAGCCCTGCATCTATATCAAGAGCTGGTGGCAGGACCAAAGAAGACGGCTTTATAATGCTAACATCATAGACGGAATTGCAGATAAACTGGTAATAAATCACTGAATATGAATTATATGTGACCCTGGACCACAAAACCAGTCTTAAATCGCTGGGGTATATTTGTAGCAATAGCCAAAAATACATTGCATGGGTCAAAATGTTTGATTTTTCTTTTATGCCAAAAATCATTAAGAAATTAAGTAAAGTTCATGTTCCATGAAGATTTTTTGTAAAATTCCTACTGTAAACATATCAAAATGTAATTTTTGATTTGTAATATGCATTGTTAAGAACCTAATTTGGGCAACTTTAAAGGTGATTTTCTCAGTCTTTTTGATTTTTTTGCATCCTCAGATTTCTGATTTCAAATAGATGTATCTCAGCCAAATATTGTCCTATCCTAACAAACCATACATCAATAGAAAGCTTATTTATTGAGCTTTCATATGATGTATAAATCTCAGTTTTGTCAAATTTAACCTTATGACTGGTTTTGTGGTCCAGGGTCACATATTATGCAGTTTGTGAAATATTCATCTACTCATTTTTGTTTCAACCACTTTGCACCTCTATTAATTTAATTTTCAATTTTCATTTCATTTTTTACCAAAAAAATCTTCACAGAGGAATCGGATAAACAATGGATAGCACCAAACTTACCCAGTTGATCGATCACAGTATATTAATTTGATTGTTTATTATTACAAGTTTTCAGAAATGTGCTTAAGAATGCGTAAAAATGCAAATGCAAACTAATTTATTTCCAGAACAGAAATATGAACATTGGAGGAAGTCAGGTTCAAATGCTCATTGGATTCTTTCTTTCCACTAGACTGAAAGTTATGGAAGAAAATTAGTCCAGAAACTCAAAATTGTCTAGTGCATGAAAAAACAAGAGTTTTGCCTGTAGTTTCTCACCTCAAATTCAATTTTAATCATAGTTTTCCAGGTTACAGTTAATCTGTGAAAATATGTCTATACACTGACATTGCAGCCTGTGTTCTCTATTGTTTTATAGGAAGAAGGGTTGAACGATGTGCAGGAGATCATTAAAACAGAGAAAGCCTATCCTGAGCGCAGACTCAGAGGAGTCCTGGAGGAACTCAGCAATGGATGCAGGTTTGTCTACATCTTATTTTGCATTATATTGAGCCAGTTATGAGTGGTTCTCTAAAAAAAATTGTGTCTTGTTATTAAAGGTATGGTAAGTATTTTCTAAGAACCACTTTACTGGTAGTGTAGAAGGCTGCTTCTGCTTACCAAGCCAGCATTTATTTGATTCAATCACTGCAAAAAATGCTTTTCTTATTTCCAGCCAAAATATCTAAAAATTCTTAAACCAAGAAGGATTTTCTAGACGAGTAAAAATTAATGTCTTGTTTTCAGAAATCAATATGAAGTGAGATTTTCCTTAGAACTAGCAAAATAATCTGCCAATGGAGCAAGCAAACAAATTGTTAATTTTGCTTGCCCCGTTGGCATATTATTTTGCTTGATTTTAGCAAAAATGCACTTAATTTTGACTTGTTTTTACTGAAAATGAGAAAATACTTTTTACTCATCTAGAAAATCCTTCTTGATTTAAGAATTTTTAGATATTTTGGCTGGAAACAAGACAAAAAAATCCAAGTAAGAAAATCTTTTTTTTTTTTTTTTGTAGTGAAAGTACAGCAAAATCTGTAAAACTTTGAATTAATTTTACTATTTAAAATAACTGTTTTCTGTATGAATATGTTTTAAAATGTAATTTATTTATTTGATTTCAAAGCTGATTTTTAGCATCATTATTCCAGTCACATGATCCTTCAGAAATCCTAATATTGAGTTCATGCTCAAAAACATTTATTGTAGGCTTTTTCAGGTTTCTCTGATGAATAGAAAGTTCAGAAGAACAGCATTTGTCTGAAATAGAGATATTTTGTACAATTATAAATGTTAGTAAAGCATGATTTCTTGATAATTCCGAAGTAACATTTTTAAATGAAATAGTTTTTTTGTTTTTTTCAGTTTTGCAAAGTGAAGGCATTTGCATTAACTGATATTATGCAACTGAAAAAATTTTCCTCTCGCGATAAATCATAGCAACAGATTTTTTCAGTGATTTTGACTATATTTAATCGAATGTGACCTGTAAATGTGAAAAACATTTCCATTGCGGTTTTGCAAAATATTCCTTTTTCAAATTGCCTAAAAAACCACCTCATGTGAGCATAAAAACATTTTTGCGATATATGGGAGTTTCCATTAGGCGCATTTTCAATTTGCAATTTCAATTTGTGCAATTTAAAGGGTAATGAAAACACAGCTTATGACAGAGGAAAGACACAATAACTGTGAATTTCTTATCTCTTTCAGTACCTTTGTAACTTTGGGAAACAATGATCAGAATCAGGCTGGGAAGACTAAACTGGACCGGGAGAGACTAAAATTATGCATGCAGGAATTGGTAAAACCAGCTGTTGCTAATAAATATTAATAGTAACTAAATAATAAATAATAGTAACTAAAGCTTGTTTTTTATTTATTTTTTTCAGGAAAACATGGGCCAGCAAGCAAAGACTATGCGATCCCAAGTAAAAAAAAGCAACGTGAGAGACAAAATAAAACTGGCACAAAACTTCCTCCACAAGTTGAGATTCTTGTCTGATGAGGTAATGCACAAAAGCTGATCAAATAAAAATATATGGACAAATGTCTATATTCATTACACTAGAAATTGGTAAATCCTTTTGTTTTTTTCATCATAGCCTCAGCATAGTGTTCCAGATATTTACATATGGATGATAAGCAACAACAAGCGCATTGCATATGCCCGCGTCCCCTCCAAAGACATCCTCTTCTCTTCTGTCGAGGAAGAAACCGGAAAGGACTGTGGGAAAGTCCAGACCATCTTTTTCAAGGTTAGGATGAATGCACTCAAAATTCTGTAAATGTCTTAGAATTTTTTTGTCAGAATAGAGGGTCAAAACATATAATTTCCCTTGATGTATTATGAAAACAACTCAAAACTTTTTTACTAAGCTGCCAAAACAATTTAGTGTGGGTGAATCAAGTTAATTTGTACACTGCAAAAAAATGCTTTCCCTCGTTTTTTTGTCTTGTTTCCAGTCAAAATATCTAAAAATTCTTAAATCAAGATTTTCTAGACGAGTAAAAATTATTGTCTTGTTTTCAGAAAAAAACAAGTCAAAATTAAGTGTGTTTTTGCTTAGAACAAGTTAAATAATCTGCCAATGGGGTAAGCAAAAAAATCGTATTTCAAACAGAAAACAAGATTATTTTTCTTACCCCACTGGCATATTATTTAGCTTGTTTTAAGCAAAAACACACTTAATTTTGACTTGTTTTTTTCTGAAAACAAGACAATAATTTTTACTTGTTTAGAAAATCCTTCTTGATTTAAGAATTTTTTGATATTTTGACTAGAAACAAGACAAAAAAATAAGTGTTAAAACATAATTTCGATCTGATCTGAACAGTTTTAGCAGCACATTTCAGCACAGATTGCTTTATGAATCTGTCACAATGTAATGAAAGAAGCTTTGATTAAAGGTTAGAGCAGAACATCTTACATCAACTGACAATAAAATAACAAAAAATGCCTTTAACTGGCTTTTCTAAACACCTGCTTATTATCAGTGTTGGGGAAAGTTACTTTTAAAAGTAATGCATTACAATATTGAGTTACTCCCTAAAAAAGTAACTAATTATGTTACTTAGTTACTTTTTATGGAAAGTAATGCGTTACGTTACTTTTTAAATCTGGGCAGGGCTTGCTTGTTTTTAATATAAAAAGTACTATTTTTGTCAAATGTAAAAGCCTTTTTACAGCAAAAGCCTCAGGCTTAGAGAAAAGTAAATTGATGTCTGTACAGTAGACCGCAGATGAAAAAATGTTAACTCTTCAGCAATAAAAAAAAAAAAAAAAAAAAAACGAAAACAAATGTTAGATTATCTTGAGTAATTTTTTGTTGGATCATCGAAGGTCGGCAGCAAAGACATCGGTTAATAAAATGGGATTAAATACATAAAGGATATTAGTATTATTTAACATATTTAAGTATTGCAGGTTTGCATTGAATTTCAGTGTTTTTATTTACTTTGATGAATACTGTATCTGTTTTTTTTAGTGAGTGAGATGAATTAATGCATGTTCACATTTATTCTAGAACTAAAGTAACATCTTACTCACAATTTCTCTCAACATGGGGACAGGAGAGCTTTTACTCAATAAATGAGGGGGAAAAGTAACTCAAATATTTTCTTGTCAATTAAAAAGTAATGTGTTACTTTACTAGTTACTTGGAAAAAGTTATATTATTACTATGCGTTACCCCCAACACTGCTTACATTCTTTTATTCTTTTTCTTTTTTAGCTCCCTGGTAAGAAAAGCTTTGGACCTGCAGGCTGGACCGTTCAGGCTAAAACCGAGCTGTATCTGTGGCTCGGCCTGAACAGGCAGCGTAAGGACTACTTGAACGGCCTACCAAATGGTTTTGAGGAGAACAAGGCAGTAAAAGGGCCTGGCATACACTCCACACCCCCCATCAGCCTGATGTACACCAGTAAGACATCCAAGAACGCATATGAGTGGCCTCAGATTGTCTGTGTAATATTCAGAGATAATAACTCTTTTATTGTATGCTGACAGTGAAGCAGATTTTCCAGCTGAGGGTTCACATGTATCAGGCTCGCAGTCTGTTTGCGGCTGACAGCACAGGCCTGTCTGACCCTTTTGCCAGGGTATTTTTTTCTACTCACAGCCAGGTCACAGAGGTGAGATATACTTCTTGCCAACTTACTATTGACATCTGACCTTTATTAGCAAATCTATAAATGTGACCCTGGACCACAAAACCAGTCATAAGGTTAAATTTTACAAAACTGAGATGTATACATCATATGCAAGCTCAATAAATAAACTTTCTATTGATATATGGTTTGTTAGGATAGGACAATATTTGGCCGAGATACAACTATTTGAATATATCAAAATACTAAGAAATTACCTTTAAAGTTCTCCAAATGAAGTTCTTAACAATGCATATTACTAATCAAAAATTACATTTTGATATATTTATAGTAGGAATTTTACAAAAAATCTTCATGAAACATGATCTTTACTTAATTTCCTAATGATTTTTGGCATAAAAGAAAAATCAATAATTTTGACCCATACAATGTATTTTTGGCTATTGCTACAAATATACCCCAGCGACTTAAGACTGGTTTTGTGGTCCAGGGTCACAAATTATTAATAGTAGGGTGCAATGGGGCTAAGAAAAAAAATGTGCTTTTCACTGTGCTCAAAGTGTAGGATTGCAGAAAAATATATTGAAAATGTATTTGTATTGAATATTTATGGAGCAACAGATTTTGTGTGAAAATAAATCATTCAAGTCTTTTATTTAGTTTAAAAAGCTGATAAACCTATGAGGTGACAATGAGGACCTTTTACCCCACACACAGGGTAAAAGGCACACCGTATTGATACAAATACTTTAGCAAAAATAGTGTTTTGTTTTCAATACTTGTTCAAAACAATCACTTTAGCAAAGTTTGTAGTACTTTCTGCTTATTTTGTTAAATAAAAGAATTATTGTTTGTTCAGTAAATATACGGTCATTAAATTATTAACATATTTTAAAACACAGAAACAAAATCATTTTAAAATGTAAAGATTCCGAAAGCGTTGAAGGAGAGCCCATAATAATTTCATATAGATTTACTGTAGTAACAACATCTGATATTATATGATATGATATGATTAATAGCATGTTTTTAAATATGATGGTTTTATTCTAAACACGCTGATTATCTTTAAGATGGCCTTCTACAACCCCAACAGCAGGGGTGCTTTTACCCCAAATACCATACTTTTACATATTATTTTTGTTAAAAACTGTTGCTTCATTAAGAAGACTTTTGTCTCAAGATCTCAATCATTTTTGCGATTCTCGTTTGCTACTTGAATAAACAATTTTTAAAAAAAAACATCAAATATTAGATTAAATAAGCACGGAATGGACTTAGACAAAATTGCACGTGCATCTTAAAGAGGATGTTTTGGAAGGTTTAATTAAATTGAAATTAAATATAGATTCTCAATTCAATTTTAATGGCCCAAAACCCTACAAACCTTTTTGTCAGCGCAGTCAGGCCCCAACCAGCCAAGAGAAAAGTCTCCTCTTAAAGCATTGAACATGCAATAGCACTAGATGGGGTTGAACTGAAATGTTTGCTAAAATGGTTTGGTGTCTGCTTTACTGCTTGACCAGTGGAACACTGAACTGTTTGAGATGTGATATAGTACATTGTCACATCAACCTACTTTATAAAGAAGTTAGAAGGAAGATGCAATAAGCTGATTATTTCCTCTCAGGTCCTGAATGAGACGTTGTGTCCTACTTGGGATCAGCTGATGGTGTTTGATAATGTGGAGCTGTATGGTGAGGCTGGTGAACTGAGAGATGATCCTCCTATAATCGTCATTGAGATCTATGATCAGGACACTGTCGTAAGTGCTTAGACCCTGCCAAATGAATCATTTTCTATCTGCTTTTCACACGTTCACCTCCATAAATATGGTTAATCTCATTCTACTTCTCAAGGGAAAAGCCGATTTCATGGGTAGGACATTTGCTAAACCTCTAACCAAGATGTCAGATGAGCATTATGGACCTCCACGCTTCCCTCCTCAACTGGAGTACTACCAGATCTACAGAGGAAACTGCACTGCGGGAGAAATGCTGGCGGCCTTTGAACTGCTGCAGGTGAATCTGACAGGAACAAGAAAGTGTTTAGTTGTCAGTCCGTTTGCGTGCAAATATACTTATGCATTGTGGAAATCTTTCAGATTGGACCAGGTGGAAAGGCCGACCTGCCCCCAATAGATGGACCTACTGATATTGACCGTGGTCCAATCCTGCCTGTTCCTATTGGGATAAGACCGGTCTTGAGTAAATACCGAATTGAGGTGAGTTGCTCTTAGTAGAACAGCTACAGGGTGACCTAGAATCTATTGCAGACCTACAGTCCTAAAAATCATGGTTCTTTGTTGGCAGAAATGGCTTCATGAAAAACGTTTAACATCAATGGAAACTTTCCATTTCACAAAAGGCTCTTTATAGTGAAAAAACGCTCTTCAGATTTTTTAAATAGTCTTCACACTAGGAAAAAAAGGTTGTTGTAAGAGCAGTTGACTCAAAGGTTCTTTAGGGAAGCAAAATGATTCTTATATAGTGCAGTCATCATAAGTATAGAAGCCTGTTTCCGCCACTAAATAAAAAAAAAAAAAAAAGGTTATTGCGACTTATCTCACAATTCTGACTTTTTTCTCTCAGAATTGCGTGCTATAAACTTTTTATATAAACTTTTTCTTAGAATTGTCAGATATAAACTCAATTGCGAGTTATAAAATCAGAATTGTGAGATATAAACTCTCAGTTCTGAGAAATAAAGTCTCAATTGTGTGATATGAACTTGCAATTCTGACTTTTTTCTCAGAATTGTGATATAAAGTCAGAATTGCAAGATATAAACTTGTAATTCTTACTTTTTTTCAATAAACACAATTGTGAGTTATTAAGTCAGAATTGTGAGATGCAAAGTTGCAATTGTGAAAAAAGGCAGAATTGCGAGTTTATTGCAATTATAACTTTATAACTTGCAATTGTGCATTTATATCTTACATTTCTGAGAAAAAAAAGTCAGAATTGTGAGATAAAAAGTTGCAATTGTAAGAAAAAAGTTGCAAATTGTAAGAAAAAAGTTGCAGAAAAAATATATATATACTTTTGTCTCACTTTTCAGCTCATTTAACTTTAATTGAAGTCAAATGGATGATAATGGAACTTCTAAAAAATATATATATATATTTTTTTTTTATATGTGACAAGTTCCATGATTATTTTAGGTACAAAGTTGTGGCCTTTTGGTGAATTTTGCAGTTTTGAATCTAACATATGTAATTTATCCGATGTGATTTGTGGTAGCCTGAACTGATGCAATTTTGCTTGGTTCATTATAAAAATGTATATGTCAGAATTTAAACTTAGCCACTATGCATACTTCAAAATTGCACCAGTCGACTATCGTGACTTTACATAACCAAACAAAACATCGGTGCAGGTTCTCTTCTGGGGCCTGAGGGACCTGAAGCGGGTGAATCTGGCCCAAGTCGACCGTCCCCGTGTGGACATCGAGTGTGCAGGAAAAGGTGTTCAATCAGCGCTGATTCAGAACTACAAGAAAAACCCCAACTTCAGCACTTTGGTGAAGTGGTTTGAAGTGGTGAGTTTTTGCATGTTTATAACTCGAGGGATTTTCAAATTGTGTTGATTGCACTACAAACATTTGAAAATGTTCATGTCTTTTTTTTCTCCAGGACCTGCCTGAAAACGAGCTCCTCCATCCTCCTCTGAACATCCGTGTGGTGGACTGCCGGGCGTTTGGCCGTTACACGCTAGTTGGCTCTCATGCCGTCACATCTCTACGCAAATTCATTTACCGGCCATCGGACAAGAATGTCAATAACTGGTCTGCCATGGGTGTGTATGCAGAGATAGATTGTGATCAAAGCTGAATTTTCAGCATCATTACTTCAGTCTTCACATGATCCTTCAGAAATCATTCTAATATGCTGATTTGCTGCTCAAGAAACATTTCTGATTATTATCAATGTTGAAAACAGTCTTATGTTTGTGGAAACCATGATAAACCACTGTTTAAAATTTTGACTTCAAAGACATTTATAATGTTACAAAAGGTTTCTATTTCAAATAAATGCTGTTCTTTTGAACGTCTTTTATTCGTCAAGGAATCCTACACTGCAAAAAATGCTTTTCTAGCTTAGATTTTTTGTCTTGTTTCCAGCCAAAATATCTAAAAATTCTTAAATCAAGAAGGGATTTCTAGATGAGTAAAAGTTATTGTCTTGTTTTCAGAAAAAAAAGTCAAAATTAAGTACATTTTTGCTTGAAACAAGCAAAATTATCTGCCAATGGGGTAAGAAAAATAATCTTGTTTTCTGTTTGAAATAAGATTTTTTTTCTTACCCCATTGGCAGATTTTTTGGCTTGTTCTAAGCAAAAACTTCATTTTCAGTTGTTTTTTCTGAAAACAAGAAAATAATTTTTACTTATCTAGAAAATCCTTCTTGATTTAAGAATGTTTAGATATTTTGGCTGGAATCAAGACAAAAAATCTAAGCTAGAAAAGCATTTTTTGCAGTGTAAACAATAAAATGTAAGATTTCCACACAAATATTCAGCAGTACAACTGTCTTCAACACTGATAATGTTTGAAATTATGTATATATTCCTTGAATATTCCTTATTCTCACCTATTACTAAGCACAACTAATGTTGTTTTTCCTCTACAGAGGAGATTGTGATCAACACAGAGCCAGAACCGACTGTGAAGAAGATTGAGACAGTGGTCAAACTCGACTCAGTAAGAAACAAAAGAAAATACTTGAAATACGCACCGCAAAAATGCTTTTCTTACTTAGATTTTGTCTTGTTTCCAGCCAAAATATCAAAAAAATTCTTAAATCAAGAAGGATTTTCTAGACAAGTAAAAATGATTGTCTTGTTTTTAGAGAAAATATATAATATAATATATAGTATAGTCATAAATTTAGACATAATTGACAGAATTTTGTCAGGTTTTTTAACTTGTTAATTTTACTGAATCTGTTTCAGGCGTCTGATGCTGTGGTTAAGGTTGATATGGTATGTAATCAGATTTCAAATTAGTTTGTTTCTTATTGGCATTTATAAATTCATTAGTTTTGTGTGTAAAAATGAAATCTGTGTCCTCAATATTGTGACAGCCAGATGATGAGAAAGGTGGGAAGGGGAAAAAGAAGAGGAAGAAGGGCGAAGAGGTGGAAGAGGAGGAGCTGGATGAAAGCATGCTGGACTGGTGGTCCAAATACTTTGCCTCCATCGAAACACTGAAAGAGGTAAGAGCTATACAATTATTTTACATGCACCAGAAGATGAATGAAAATGTATGATTCAGCTGTTTGAACTGAGATTTATGAACAATTTAGATCATTAAAGCGCAAGAAGCTGAAGCTGAAGAAAAGGAAGAATTTGAGTCTGGAGATGGTAAGTCAACAATATATTTGACAAAAATTAAAAACTTTCTTAAAATATGCAAATGTTAAATCGGATAGGAGCCACACTCTTAAAATTAAAGGTGCTTCACGATGCCATAAAAGAACCTTCTAAATGTTTCCATAAAGAACCTTTTGAAGCACCTTTATTTTTAAGAGTGTATGCATGCTCAACTAAAAATAGCTGCCCAAGTGCATTTGTGATATACAATAACTTGCCTTTTAAGGGACATTGTAAAAGCTTGTACTCTGATATCAGCATGTGATATAAAATTAAATGCATTATGTAAAAACAGTAAATGTACATCCGTTTCTACAATTCATTTTTATTTATTTAGCACCCCCCAAACTATTTGACAGACATTTACATACAGTACTGTATAATGCTCAAACTGCAAACCCTTGATTCTTTGCCCTGATTCCCAAATAAGTTCCTAATGCCTCTGATATGAAAGGGACCAAGAAGAAGAGAGGAAAAGGAAACAAGAACAAAGCCATGCCTGGAGAAGGAGTTCCAGAGAAGAAGAAGCAGAAAATCGAAGAGTTGAAGGTACATTTGTACTTTGTACTTACTCACCCATGGTTCCTTTTGCAGTGAATGGGTGCCGTCATAATCGGACAAAACAGCCGATAAAACCATCACAATAATCCACAAGTAATCCACACCACTCCAGTCCATCAGTTACCATCTTGAGAAGAGAAAACCTGTGTGGTTGTAAGAAAAAAAAAATCATCATCAAGTCCATGATCCATAAGAACACTTCCTCCAGTGAAAAAGTCCATCTCCTGTTGTTTCCCTCATCAAAATCCAGTTGTTTTACTTTTAAAAGTAATGCATTACAATATTGAGTTACTTCCTAAAAAAGTAACTAATTACATTACTTAGTTACTTTTTATGGAAAGTAATGCATTACATTACTTTTGCGTTACTTATTAAATCTGGGCAGGGCTTGCTTGTTTGTTTTTAATATAAAAAGTTCTGGTTTTGGCAAATGTAAAAGCCTTTTTCACCAAAAGCCTCAAGCTTAGAGAAAAGTAAATTGACGTCTGTACAGTAGACCGCAGAAGAAAAAATGTCAACTCTTTAACAGTAAAAAAAGGAAAACAAATGTTAGATTATCTTGAGTAATTTTTGGTCATTAGTTTGGATGAATTGGATCATCGAAGGTCGGCAGCAAAGACATCGGTTAATAAAATGGGATTAAATACATAAAGGATATTTGTATTATTGAACATATTTAATTATTGCAGGTTTGCGTTGAATTTCACTGTTTTTATTCTATTTGAGGAACACTGTATCTGTTTTTTAGTGAGTGAGATGAATTGATGCATGTTCACATTTATTCTAGAACTAAAGTAACATCTTACTCACGATTTCTCTCAACATGGGGACAGGAGAGCTTTTAATCAATAAATGGGGGAAAAAATAACTGCCGTTGCCTATTTGAAAAAGTAACTATTTTCTTGTCAATTAAAAAGTAATGCATTACTTTTATAGTTACTTGGAAAAATTAATATTATTACGTAACTTGCTTTACTTGTAATGCGTTACCCCTAACACTGTGGAGTAACCAGTTAAAAACAAAGATGGATTTGTTTCTTGCAAACACACAGCTTTTCTCAAGATGTTAACTGATGGACTGGAGTGGTGTGGATTACTTGTGGATTATTGTGATGTTTTTATCAGCTGTTTGGACTCTCATTCTGACGGCACCCATTCACTGCAATGGATCCATTGGTGAGCAAGCGATGGAATGACACATTTATACAAATCTGTTGAAGAGACAAACTCATCTACATCTCAGATGGTTTGAGAATGAGTACATTTTCAGTAAACATTCTTTTTTATTGAGCTACCTGTACTCCTTCAACAGCAAAAGTCCATTTGAAAATAAAATACCTAGATGAAACTTATAACAGTCATTTGTCTTTTTAGAGAGCTAATGGGACGCCTCGTGAATGTAAAAGAGTGTGGGTATTCTTTTTTTCCTCCATAGATGTTCAACAGAGAGCTTGAATATGAGTTTAACACCTTTGAAGATTGGCTTCACACTTTCAACCTTTATCGAGGCAAGTGTTCGGATGATGCTGATGTTGAGCAGAATGCTGCTGATGAAGACAGACTTATTGGCAAATTCAAGGTTTGTTGTCACTCATTGCTTATTGTTATCTTCTCTTTTGCTTCTGACTTGCTGTTTCTCCATGAACTTAACAAGTCAAACATTTGGACAAATCAACTCTTGCTTTATTTTGTTAAATATATTATATATAATATCTGAACACACAAAATATTAAAAGAAAAAACAGAGTATCTGCTTGCAAACAAAAACATTTTCTTCTAGCTCCATGCATTGTCTGATGATCATTTTAGATTAAGCATCTGTTGTTTTGGTTTCTTCTTCACTTGTGTTTTGGAAATTCTATTCAGAATATTTGTAATAGCGCCCCTACCATATGTGACCCTGGACCACAAAACCAGTCTTAAATCACTGGGGTATATTTGTAGCAATAGCCAAAAATACATTGCATGGGTCAAAATTTTGAAATTAAGTATTTAAGTAAATAAGAAATTAAGTAAAGATCATGTTCCATGAAGATTTTTTGTAAAATTCCTACTGTAAACATATCAAATTGTAACTTTTGATTTGTAATATGCATTGTTGAGAACTTAATTTGGACAACTTTAAAGGTGATTTTCTCAGTATTTTTTATTTTTTTGCATCCTCAGATTTCTGATTTCAAATAGATGTATCTCGGCCAAATATTGTCCTATCCTAACAAACCATACATCAATAGAAAGCTTATTTATTGAGCTTTCATATGATGTATAAATCTCAGTTTTGTCAAATTTAACCTTATGACTGGTTTTGTGGTCCAGGGTCACATATAATAATGAAAGCATTCTTGGAGCACAAGTTTAGCTCTAATAAATTTAGAGTAAGTATAAGTCAAGTATACTTAAATGTCATTTTAAGTGTAATTTAAAAATAATGTAAAATAATGTAATAATTTACTGGGTTGTAATTGGATTGAAATTTACTAACAACTCAAAAAAAAATTCTTAAGAAGATATTTGTGCATCCAGCCTCAGATGATTTTTTGTGGACATTTATATCAACAAAATAAACATCATACTATGAAACAGGTGTCTTTTCAAGTTTAAGTTATACTTTGTAAGGTTTGTACCAATAATGTGACTCAAAGAGTAGCCCACAAATGTACTAAACACATTCAACCATTTGTTTGCTGTTTTTGTAGGGATCCCTGTGCATCTACAAAGTCTCCACATCGGATGATGTTTCCAGAGAAATGGGCTTTGATTCTAACATGGGCATGTTCCAGAACATCCCACACAACGACCCCATTAACGTCCTCATCCGAGTCTATGTGGTCAGGGTATGTAATACTAAACTCCACAGAGGTGATTCTGTAACATTTCAGTATGCATTGGAATATATTTTTTTATTTTGTAGTTAATTTTTAACTACATATGATTTATTTTCTAAATACCCCACATAATTAGGCACATGTCAAACCTCCAAAAAATCATATTTTCCCACCTTTAATGACCTTTTATTATTTTTTCTTTTTTTTTTCATATTTAAACTCAACCCCGTAATAGACAAAATGGGATTGGTTTAAAAAGGATTTTACACAGAACTTGTTACAAAACAAACATCTGCCGGCTGCTCATGTGTCATGTTTAATGAGAACAAATGTAACATTTATTATATTTTTCACATTTGTACAGGACTGAAGCTAAAAACACACAATTTGTGTCTATGGTTTATTTACTTTTTTGTAAAAAAAAAAAAAAAAAAGTTTAATTTAAATTTAACTAAAGCCACATTGTTTTAGGGTTAATATGTCAAATAGTAATCAGCAAGAAATGCTTTCATTCTTTTTTGTCTTCATTAATATTTTTGGTGTGACAGGGTTGAAGTCTGTAACACATCTGAAGGGATATATTGCCTTTAGTTTTCATTTTAAGTTTTATTTCTCTGGGTCAACATATCTGCATGCCCAACACTGCGACTGCAATTTCTGATGTAAGATGCTTGTCAAAGTTTAAGTAGACATATTAAATCAAAAATACTATTTATAACAAAAATATAAGTTGTCATGATTTTCTGAAACCATGACTTTTTTATTATTATTTTTCATTAGAATTATGAATAAATTACGTAAATAACTCAACCCTGTTGCAAGTTTACAAACCCTGAAATAATGAGAAATACATATATTTGTGACGGGGTTGAGGTTTTTCACTCAAAAGGCCTCTGCTCCTCATGTAGTTATATATATATATATATATATATATATATATATATATATATATATATGGCAACAATAAAATAAGTACATTGTGTATAAGTACAAACTCAGAGCCTCAGGGACATGAGAAAATTCTTGGTTTAAGATAGATGTAGGACTATTTTATGCTAAAAAATAATAAAATGCAATAATTATTTTTATTCATTATAATGTGCATACTAAAGTATTGTAAAAAGCTAGAAACTCTGGGGGAATGAAATATTACTGATTCCCAGGAATGACCCATGTTGAGTTTTTTTTCCTGTTTGGCCAATTGAACAAATCTGACGGCTTTGTCTCAGGCGATAGAACTGCATCCAGCAGACATCAATGGGAAGGCCGACCCGTATATCTGCATCAGGCTCGGAAAGACAGAGATCAAGGACAAAGAGAACTACATCTCTAAACAACTCAACCCTGTGTTTGGAAAGTCAGTACATTAACAGTGATTTTGATGTTCTGATTTATCATTTGATTCATTTTAACTTCAAACGTCAAACTTGCAGGTCTTTTGATATTGAAGCGACGCTCCCAATGGATTCCACCCTCGCTGTGTCCATCTATGACTGGGATTTGGTGGGAACCGATGACCTGATTGGGGAGACAAAAATTGACTTGGAGAACCGTTATTACAGCAAACACAGGGCGACATGTGGTCTCAGCTCCAGCTACGCAATGTGTGTAAAACTAACTTCTTTTAAACGCATTAGAAAGTCTGTGCTGTGGGGTTTGTGTTATTTTAATATCACTGATATAATGACATATTCTGAATTGGGTTTTATTTCTGTTTTGATTTTAGTTAAATCATAACCTTACCAGTCATAAGGTTAAATTTTACAAAACTGAGATGTACACATCATATGAAAGCTCAATAAATAAGCTTTCTATTGATGTATGGTTTGTTAGGATAGGACAATATTTGGCCGAGATACATCTATTTGAAAAACTGGAATCTGAGGGTGGAAAAAAATCTAAATACTGGGAAAATTACCTTTAAAGTTGTCCAAATTAAGTTCTTAGCAATGCATATTACTAATCAAAAATTATATTTTGATAAATTTATAGTAGGAATTTTACAAAATATCTTTATGGAACATGATCTTTACTCAATTTCCTAATGATTTTTGGCATAAAAGAAAAATCAATAATTTTGACCCATACAATGTATTTTTGGCTATTGCTATATATATATATATATATATATATATATATATATATATATATATATATAAAAAGTTAAAACTTATTATTATTATTTTTTTTATTATTAGTTTTACTGTCTATATAATTTTATTTCACTTGTAGTTTTAATGTAGGTAAATTAAAAGGAAAACAAGAAAATATTATTTATGGTTTTTGATTTAGCTATAAAACATTTATATATAAAACTTTGTCTTATTTTGTTATTTTGTATCTCTATAAAATTCTAATCTTTTATTCAGGTTAATTTTTTTAATTAAAAAAATAATGTTTTAGCTATTATATATATATTTTCCATTCTATATTTAATTTTTATTCAGTTTAACTTGATGTGATAATGCTAAAAACTAAACCTAAAACTGAAATAAAAATGAATAGCTATGAATAGTTTATAAATAATCTGAATTAGGTTTTATTTTTGTTTTGATTTTAATTTATTATTTATTATTATTAAATAATTTTTCAGGTTAACATTAATTTCAATATATATATATATATATATATATATATATATATATATATATATATATACTTTTAAAAAATTGGTCAAATTACATTTTCATTCCATCCTATATTACTTAGTTTAGTTTAACTTTATGTGCTAAAATAACTAAAACTAAAACTGAAATAAAATTGAATAACTGAAAAAATTTTTTTAAATAAATTTTAAAAAATTTAAATATAACTAAAACTTGAAAAATAAAACTTAAAACTAATTCAAAATATTAGTAATAACTAAAATTTTATCTTGTTGACATTAAAATAACATTTGAATCTTAGAAATCACTTTAAAACTTTTTATAAACAGATAAGCGCTGTTACAAGCTTTAATAAATAAATAAATGCATAAAGGATAGTTGAATAAAACATTCCCTACTGTTTTTCTTTAGTCACGGCTATAATGTGTGGAGGGACCCAATGAAGCCAACGCAAATCCTTGCCAAACTCTGCAAAGATGGAAAAATGGATCCACCCCAGTACGGCCCGGGGGGAAAAGTGAAAGTGGCAAACAGAGTTTACACAGGACCCACTGAAATTGAGGATGAAAATGGTATGTACGTTTCAACAAAGGCAACAAATATGCATTACTCTGCATAATCCATCATGCATTCATTGCATAGTTATAAAGACAGCCCATAAGAACAAATGCAAATGCTTTTTTCTGACAGGACTGAAGAAACAGACGGATGAGCACCTGGCTCTCGCTGTGCTAAACCGCTGGGAGGATATGCCACGACTCGGCTGCAAACTCGTCCCGGAGCACGTGGAGACCAGGCCTCTCCTGAATCCGGATAAACCTGGGATGGAGCAGGTCAGGGATAATGTCCTAAACTGAACACTATCTGCTAAAGAAATGTTGTTAATGAGCCGTTCATGAATGTGAGTGCTTCTGATGTAGGGGAGGATTGAGTTGTGGGTGGACATGTTCCCAAAGGATATGCCTGCGCCTGGACCCGCTCTCGATATTTCACCGAGGAAGCCAAAGAAGTAGGAAGCGCTTAGTGAAATTCTTCAGCAACATACAGATCAATATTTTATATTCTAAATATATTTTCGTCACTGACAGATTTGAGCTCAGGGTGATCGTGTGGAACACAGACGAAGTCGTTCTGGAGGACGATGACATCTTCACAGGGGAAAAGTCAAGTGACATATTTGTTAGAGGGTAGGATTTCTATTTTATTCAAATCATTTGTATATATGTGACCCTGGACCACAAAACCAGTCATAAAGGTCCATTTTTTGATATTTGAGATTTATACATCATCTGAAAGCTGAATGAATAAGCTTTTCATTGATGCATGGATTTGGAAACCCTAACCCTAAATATTGAGAAAATCGCTTTTAGAGTTGTCCAGATGAAGTTCTTAGCAATGCATGTTACTAATCAAAAATTAAGTTTTGATACATTTATGGTAGAAAATGTACAAAATATCTTCATGGAACATGATCTTTACTTAATATCCTAATGATTTTGGCATAAAAGAGAAAGCAATAATTTTGACCCATACAATTATTTTTTGGCTATTGCTACAAATATACCCGAGCTACTTACAACTGGTTTAAGTATATATTCAGTGCTGGGTAGTAACTACTTACATGTGGATTACATCTAGATTCAGATCGCAAAAATTAAGGACAGGTATTTGTAATTAGATTATTACATTTGAGCAGACTACAGTTACATTTTGGTATGTGCACATCAAAAGCAAAGTTAATTATTTGTGCAAGTAGATTAAATACAAAGTCAAGGCAAAGAAGTGAACAGATGCACATTTGCATGGGAGTACTTGATGCAATTGCTACAATAACACAATTTTCAAGTGAATCCAAAAGTAATCTGACTACATTGCTTAAAATGTGTAACTTTATGGATTGAATTTCTAACTACAACTTTTGCCATGCAATTTGGAATCAGTAATGGATTACAATTTGTAAGTAATCTACCCAGCACTGTATGCATATCCATGTGTCCTTATCTAAAATGTACTTTTCTGCTTGGCCATTCTGCATTCATTTGATCAAAATGATTGTGAATTATGTGAACATGTTGTAAAATTCTGTAAATAGTGTAAATTTATTCCTGTGATTCTAGTCGAATCTTGAGTGTCACATGGTCCTTCAGAAATCATTCTAATATGCTGACTTTTTATTACATAGTTTGTTTATTTTATTCAAATGATTTCTGAAGGATCATGTGACACTGAAGACTGGAGTAATGATGCCGAAAATTCAGCTTTGATCACTGGAATGAATTACATTGTAACATATATTCAAATAGAAAACTGCTATTTTAAATTGTAATAATATTTCACAATATTACTGTTTCACTGTATTTTTGATCAAATAAATGCAGCTTTGGTGCACAGATATATTTATATACAGTGTTGAGGGTAACGCATTACAAGTAACGCAAGATACGTAATTATATTACTTTTTTAAAGTAATTAGTAAAGTAACGCTTTTTAATTGACAAGAAAATATCTGAGTTACTTTTCCCCCCATTTATTGATTAAAAGCTCTCCTGTCCCCATGTTGAGAGAAATTGTGAGTAAGATGTTACTTTTGTTCTAGAATAAATGTGAACATGCATTAATTCATCTCACTCGCTAAAAAACAGATACAGTGTTCTTCAAAATGAATAAAAACCTGCTATAATTAAATATGTTAAATAATACAAATATCCTTTATGTATTTAATCTAATTTTATTAACCGATGTCTTTGCTGCTGACCTTCGATGATCCAATTCATCCATACTAATAAGCAAAAATTACTCAAGATAATCTAACATTTGTTTTCTTTTTTTATTGCTGAGGAGTTTACTTTTTTCTTCTGCGGTCTACTGTACAGACGTCAATTTACTTTTCTCCAAGCCTGAGGCTTTTGCTGTAAAAAGGCTTTTACATTTGCCCAGAATAAAAGTTTTTATATTAAAAACAAACAAGAAAGCCCTGCCCAGATTTAAAAAGTAACGCAAAAGTAACGTAACGCATTCCTTTCCATAAAAAGTAACTAAGTAACGAAATTAGTTACTTTTTTAGGGAGTAACTCAATATTGTAATGCATTTGTATTTGATCAGACGGTATAATAACCTTATAACTTGTGACTAACAGATGGCTGAAAGGTCAACAAGAAGACAAGCAGGACACAGACGTCCACTATCACTCGCTGACCGGAGAGGGCAATTTCAACTGGCGCTTCATTTACCCCTTCGACTACCTACAGGCTGAAGAGAAAATCGTCATCTCAAAGAAAGAGTCTATGTTTTCTTGGGACGAAACCGAGTATAAAATTCCCGCCCGACTGAATTTGCAAGTGTGGGATGCGGATCACTTCTCTGCAGACGACTTCTTGGGTGTGCTGTTGTATTTTTATGATGTAAAAATGATTTTACATTACGGCTCAGTCTTAAAGACCTCGATTCATGCTGGCACATGTGTGTTTTGTTTTATGTTTCAGGTGCAATTGAACTAGACCTGAATCGATTTCCTCGCGGTGCAAAGACAGCGAAGCAGTGCTCCATTGACATGGTGGTTAATGAGCAAGACATGCCCATGGTCAACATCTTCAAACAGAGGAGAATTAAAGGCTGGTGGCCGTTTGTGGCCAGAGATGAAAACGACGAGCTGGAAATTACAGTAAGTGGCCTGCACATAAATATAGTCATTATGTACAAATAGTACCTTTTGGTGTTACAAATATGCATGCTTTTCTTTCTTCTGTTAAAATAAAATAAAATAATTTAGAATGTCTGAACTGCTTTTTGGACAAGTTTTTTTCATTTTTTGGTCTGTCGACCTTCAAAAATTCATTAAAGCACCACAAAAGTACAGGGTTTTTATAGTAAGCTAAAACTATAATCATAAAAACTAACAAAAATAAACCCTAAACTTATTTTATTGTAGTAGCGGCCAAGGCAACATTTTTCATTTTTATTTAGCTTGACTTAATGCACTAAAATAACTCAAACTAATAACAAATAATAATAAAAGAAATGTATAGACGTGTTGAAAACACACACAAAAAACTATAAGCAGTACACAACAGTAAACAAAAGTCTAACAATACACTGCAAAAAAAGCTTTTCTAGCTTAGATTTTTTTGTCTTGTTTCCAGTCAAAATATCTAAAAATTCTTAGACAAGTAAAAATTATTGTCTTGTTTTCAGAAAAAACAGGTCAAAATTAAGTGAGTTTTTGCTTAGAACAAGCTAAATAGTCTTCCAATGGGGTAAGCAAAAAAATCTTATTTCAAACAGAAAACAAGATTATTTTTCTTACCCCATTGGCAGATTATTTTGCTAGATTCAAGCAAAAATGCACTTAATTTTGACTTTTTTTTCTGAAAACAAGACAATAATTTGTACTCATCTAGAAAATTTTTAGATATTTTTGCTGGAAACAAGACAAAAAAATCTAAGCTAGAAAAGCATTTTTTGCAGTGTAACAGTGATACTAAAATAACATTGGTTAGTATGACTAAACCTGCTAAATAAAGTATAAAGAGTTGCTAATGCAGAGAATTAACTACACAATTTTAGGCCCAACTTTCACTTACCAAAAGTTTTCTAGAGATCACTGACAAAAGTCCAAAATCTGAGGCGAAATGGTGCTCTTTCATGTGAACGGCGATCACATGTGTGACCCGGGAACACAAAATTGAGATTGAGAAAAAAAAAATCTAAATATTGAACCTTTAAAGTTGTCCAAATGAAGATCTTAGCAATGCATATTACTAATCAAAAATTAGGTTTTTATTTTTTTATTTTTTTTTACCCGTGTTACTTATGACTGGTTTTGTGAACCTGACTCCTATTACAACAAAATGCTCATCCTAAACTATCAGTGTGCATTTTCTGTTCAGCTTTGATAGTTTAAACGGAATGTCTTTCATCCATTAAGGGAAAAGTAGAAGCAGAGCTTCACCTGCTGACGGGTGAGGAGGCCGAGAAGACTCCTGTTGGTGAAGGACGCAATGAGCCAGAGCCCCTGGAGAAACCAAAGTAAGAGCAATATTTACGTCTTTACATCTACCTCCAGTGCTTCAGTCATTTGCCACTAACCATTTCTCACTTTCTCTGAAGTACAAACCATTTCATTTGTTGAACTAAACACTATAAATCACTTAAAAATACTAAAAAAACATTTTAAATATAAATATACTCTAAAAGGGTGCTTCTTAAAAAAAAAAAAGATGGAATCTTCTCCTATTTTCCTGCTTCTAGTTTTTTTTTTTTTTTTTTTTTTTTTATATCCTGGTTTAAACTAAATCTCTCCAAACATGATTTAATACCTCAGAAAATAAATGACCTTACATTAATGTGTACTTTAAAAAATATGATCATTTCCCTTTAAAGATTTAAGATTACACACTACAAAAATGCTTTTCTTACTTAGATTTGTCTTGTTTCCTAAAAAATATCTAAAAATTCTTAAATCAAGAAAGATTTTATAGACGAGTAAAAATTGTCTCGCTTAAAAAAAAGGCAAAATAATCTGCCAGTGGGGTAAGAAAAATAATCTTGTTTTTTGTTTGAAATATGATTATTTTTCTTAGCCCATTGGCAGATTATGTTGTGTTTCAAACAAAAAGGCACTTCATTTTTACTTGTCTAGAAAATCCTTCTTGATTTAAGAATTTTTAGGTATTTTGGCTGGAAACAAAAAGTAAGAAAGGCATTTTTTGTAGTGTATCACAAAATCTCAGTTTCATCCCAAATATCAGTTTGTTTAATAATCATAATTTCACCATTGCCTCACCTTCAATCCAGAAACGTTAAGTAGCTGGCAATGTAATTAAATTAAATATGATTAAAAACTGATACGGAGGCCAGTCCATACCTAAGAGTCTGGGAAACATCTGTGTTTGGTTCCTTTAAAAGTGTCTTGTGAAAACCTTCTTCAACTGTAAAAACTTAACATTTTGATTCAAAGAACTATACAATTAAATCACTTTAAACTGAGTTTCAAGGAGAGTTGTCTACACTCTTAAAAATAAAGGTGCTTTAAAGGTTCTTCACAGTGATCCCATAAAAGAATCATTTTTGGTTCCACCAAGAAACATTCAGTCAAAGGTTCTTTAAAGAACCATCTCTTTCTTACCTTTTTATAATCTGAAGAACCTTCTTTTGCCACAAAGAACCTTTTGTGAAACAGATGTTAAAGGTTCTTTATGGAACCATTTAGACAAAACAAGTTCTTCTATGGCATCATGAAGCACCTTTGTTTTTAAGAGTGTAGGCATAAAGCATTACGGGTATGTGGCAAAAAATTTGGATATCGAGGGAAAGTCCATTTATTTCAATAATTTGTTTCAAATAGTGAAACTTGTATGTTATATTAGTTCACTACACACAAAGTGAAATATTTCAAGCCTTTATTTGTTTCAATTTTGATGATTATGGAAAAACAAATCCAGTATTTCACAAAATTTCATTTCATTTGACCAATAAAAAAAGGATTTTAAACACGTTGGTCTTCTGAAAAGTGTGTTAATGTACTGTATTATGTCCTCAGTACTTTGTTGGGCCTCCTTTTGCACTAATTCCAGCATCAAGGCTGGACACAGTTGGGGTGTTGTGGTAGCCTCAGTTGCTTTGATATTGGCCTTCAGCTCATCTGCATTTGGGGGTCTCTGTTCCCTCATTTTCCTTTTGACAATACCCCATAGATTTTCAATGGGGTTTAAGTCAGGCGAGTTTGCCGGCCAATCAAATACAGTTACTCCATGGCTATTAAACCAGGTACTGGTAGTTTTGGCTTTGTGGGCAGGTGCCAAATCCTGCTGGAAAATAAAATCATCATCTCCAAAAAGCTTGATTATGCGTCAAGCCACTCCTGAACCAAAAACAGCGTCAGAAGTGTCTGTGCTGGGCGAAAAAGTAGGAGAAAAAGTACTGGTCTGTTGCCCAGTGGTCCCAAGTCCTGTTTTCAGATGAAAGCAAATTTTGCATTTCATTTGGAAATCAAGGTCCCAGAGTCTGGAGGAAGACCGGAGAGGCACAAAAGACAAGCTGCTTAAAGTCCAGTGTGAAGTTTCCACAGACAGTGATGGTTTGGGGAGCATGTCATCTGCTGCTGTGGGTCCATTGAATGTGGACTTAATAAAAGACAACACAGCTGTCTACCAGGAAATTTTAGAGCGCTTCATGCTTCCTGCTGCCGACAAGCTTTTTGGAGATGATGATTTTACTTTCCAGCAGGATTTGGCACCTGCCCACAAAGCCAAAACTACCAGTACCTGGTTTAACAGCCATGGAATAACTGTATTTGATTGGCCGGCAAACTGGCATGACTTAATCCCCATTGAAAATCTATGGGGTATTGTCAAAAGGAAGATGAGGGAACAGAGACCCCCAAATGCAGACGAGCTGAAGGCCAATATCAAAGCAACTTGGGCTCCATAACACCTCAACTGTGTCAAAGGATGATCGCCGCCTCGATGCTGGAATTAGTGCAAAAGGAGGCCCAACAAAGTACTGAGGACATAATACAGTACATTAATACACTTTTCAGAAGGTTTAACATCCTTTTTTTACTGGTCACATGAAATATTCTAATTTTGTGATACACTGGATTTGGGTTTTTTGTCTTTAATCCATAATCATTAAAATTGAAACAAATAAAGGCTTGAAATATTTCACTGTGTGTGTAGTGAACTAATATAACATACAAGTTTCACTATTTGAAACAAATTATTGAAATAAATGGACTTTCCCTCGGTACACACGCCTGAATAATTTAAGAATAAATCCCGAATTTGGTAATGGTTTGCCCACTGCTGTGCCAATTTTACCACACATTTTTCTTTGTCCCACCAGCCGTCCTGACACAACCTTCCTGTGGTTCATCAGTCCGCTCAAAGCAATCCGCTATCTAGTCTGCAACAACTACAAGTGGCTAATCATCAAAATTGTGGTGGCTCTGTTGTTATTAGCGATGCTGGGCTTGTTTCTGTACAGTATGCCAGGGTACATGGTCAAAAAGCTTCTAGGTGCTTGAAAAGCTTTCTCAAAGCCGGAAACACTCGGTATCACTGCTAAATGATTCCGTTTGAGGCAGTTGTTTTTGAAATGATGTATTTGTTTGTTGGAGAAGTCATATGCATCCTTTCATCTGTGTTGAAAGGCATTACTACTTTAACTCAATGAAGACCATAAACACTATTAAATAGCAAATCTAAACTGAGAACAAAGCTTGTAACAAAAAGAAATGAATAAAATAAATAGATTAATGAAGTAAAATTAGTAACATTAGAGTTTGTTTTTCCATCTGCCAGCCCAACATCATCGCTGTAAACTCAACAAATATGAGTTATTTCTTGCTTTGCCTTGGGGAAACAATAGGATTAAAGCTTCAACGTTTTATTTCTTGGATGTATGGCAGTTGGTGAGATTGAGAAATTGGAAAAGCGATTTCAGATTTGCTCATCATCTGTTTCTACATTGTCAAATGATCTAGTTGAGCTAGTGTTCACATGGGGATGTTTTGATTTTTGGCTGAGGTTTCTGTCTTGTGTTTTTCATATGGTGGGGTTGGAAAACTCACATCAGGCTATTTTGCAAATGAATTCTGTCCTTCAATTATCACTGGTACATTTTTAAATCTAAGATGAGAACAAAGACATCAATCATCAAACGCTGACACGAGATTTTGGAGAATGCTAGTTTTGGCTTTTCACATTTTAAGCATTGATACTTTTTTCCAATTATAGTTGTTAGCGCTTTGTGTTTCAGAAAGCGTACAAAATCTAAAAACATGTAGCGGTCTCATATCTGCATATCTAGTGCTGATGTAAAATGTTGTTTTATATCAATTCATACGCTTTTGGTGTTTTCAGGTTGAAAGATGTGTTGTTGTGTGCTTTGGATGCTACTAATAAATCAATACAAAAACTGCATGCATTTTATTCATTAACAGTTGCATAAACCTTGCCACCTACATTTTCTGCACCAATAGATTCTAAAAATCAGTCCATTCTAAAAATCGTGGATTATCATCCTTTAATATTACACAATAAACAAGCCCAGGCATAAACAGGCATAAACTGAACTGCCATCTTCTAACTCTAGTGCTGAATCTCTTATGGAGAACAAAGCAGTGTTGACCAACTTCACTGATGTGCATCATTACACACTTGAACGTGCCAAAATTGCATGTCTTAAATGACGCATTTTGAATTTGTGCATGTTCGCAAAGCAGATTTTTAAAAGCTTGTTCAATGGTTTTGTCCCACCAGCCGCCCCGACACTACATTCCTGTGGTTCCTTATGCCGCTAAAGGCAATCCGCCATCTCGTCTGCAACCAGTACAAGTGGCTGGTCATCAAAATTGTGTTGGCGCTGATGCTTCTTGCCATTGTGGGCCTGTTCCTCTACAGTATGCCTGGCTATATGGCCAAGAAACTCCTGGGGGTCTGAGAGCAGAAAACACTAGATTCAATCAGAGCTTATTCTCTTCTACATCCTACAATATGTTTGAAATGCATGAGTTGAACATGATTTGTATGTCTGCATTTGGCGAAATAAAGACATTAGTTGACAACAAACCTAATGTGCCGCCTTTTGTTTTTCTTTGGCACATATGTTTCATTGTCTTAAGTTGATGTACGTTTAGGGAGTTAAATATAACCATAACTACATTTACCCTTTTATAGCAAGTTTATAGCATCTTTTCTTACTTAGATTTTTGTCTCGTTTCCAGCCAAAATATCAAAAAATATCTAAAATAAAATAAAAAAATTAAAAAAAGTCAAAACTAAGTTTTTGCTTAGAACAAGCAAAATAATCTGTCAATGGGGTAAGAAAAAAATCTTTAAAGCAAAAACGCATTTAATTTTGACTTGTTTTTTCTGAAATCGAGACAATAATTGTTTACTTGTCTAGAAAATCCTTCTTGATTTAATAATTTTTAGATATTTTGGCTGGAAACAAGACAAAAAAAATCTAAGAAAGAAAAACTTTTTTGCAGTGTTCTCAATTTGAACATGTTTTTTCAAAAAAATGTACATTTATATTTTAAGGTTTTGTAACAAAGCAAGCCAGTTTGTAACAAAACGAAACGAATTAAATAGGTTAATGAAGTAACATTAGAGTTTGTTTTTCCATCTGCAAACCCAACGTCATTGCTGTAAACTCAACAAATATGAGTGATTTTTTGCTTTGCCTTGTGGAAACAATAGGATCAAAGTTTCAACTGTTTATTTCTTGAATGTATTTCAGTCGATGAGATTGAGGGGGGCACATTCAGATTTAAATGAGAAAAGTTATTTCAGATTTGCTCATCATCTGTTTCTACATTGTCAAATGATCTAGTTGAAATAGTGTTCACATAGACATGTTTTGATTTTTGGCTGAAGTTTCTGTATTGTTTTTCATATTTCATCCTTCAATATTTCACAATAAACAGGCCCATTTACCATTTATTGAACAGCCATCTTCTAACTAAGCAGTGTTGACCAACTTCACTGATGTGCATCATTACACACTTGAACGTGCCAAAATTGCATGTCATAAATGACGCATTTTGAATTTGTGCATGTTCGCAAAGCAGATTTTTAAAAGCTTGTTCAATGGTTTTGTCCCACCAGCCGCCCCGACACTACATTCCTGTGGTTCCTTATGCCGCTAAAGGCAATCCGCCATCTCGTCTGCAACCAGTACAAGTGGCTGGTCATCAAAATTGTGTTGGCGCTGATGCTTCTTGCCATTGTGGGCCTGTTCCTCTACAGTATGCCTGGCTATATGGTCAAGAAACTCCTGGGGGCCTGAGAGCAGAAAACACTAGATTCAATCAGAGCTTATTCTCTTCTACATCCTACAATATGTTTGAAATGCATGAGTTGAACATGATTTGTATGTCTGCATTTGGCGAAATAAAGACATCAGTTAACAGTAAACCTAATGTGCTGCCTTTTGTTTTTCTTTGGAAAATATGTTGTGTTCATTGTTTTACGTTGGTGTGAATTTAGGGAGTTAAATATAACCATAACTACATTTACCCTTTTATAGCAAGTTCTTCACTGCAAAAAAATGCTTTTCTTAGATTTTTGTCTTGTTTCCAGCCAAAATATATAAAAATATATTTAAAAAAAAAAAGTCAAAATCAAGTGAGTTTTGCTTAGAACAAGCAAAATAATCTGCCATTTGGGTAAAAAAAAAAATCTTATTTTAAACAGAAAACAATATTAACTTTTCTTACCCCATTGGCAGATTATGTTGCTCGTTTTTTCTGAAATCAAGACAATAATTTTTAATTTTAGAATTTTTTTATATTTTGGCTGGAAACAAGACAAAAAAATCTAAGAAAGAAAAACATTTTTTGCAGTTTTCCAGTTTGAATGTTTTTTTTTTTTTTTTTTTTCAAAAAATATGAATTTATATTTTAAGGTTTTGTAGCAAAGCAAGCCAGTTTGTAACAAAAAGAAATGAATAAAATAAAACAGGTTAATAAAGCAACAGAGTCTGTTTTTCCATCTGCAACCCCAACATCATTGCTGTAAACAACAAATATGAGTGATTTTTTGCTTTGCCTTGTGGAAACAATAGGTTTCTGCATTGTGTTTTTTATATTGTGGAGTTTGGGGGGGAAAAAAACTCACTCCATGCTATTTTTCAAATGACTTCTAGCTTTCATTTATTACGGTTGTATTTTTAAATGAGTCCTGACCATGGACAGAATAGTTTTGGGGGTGAAGTTTGGTCTTAGCCTTGACACAAAATGCACATAAATGCCAATTACAGCCTTCATCTGTCATTTAGTTTCAAATAAATGGCCAGGTTTTCTCAATATATATTCCAAATGATATGGAAATGGACTATATATATATATGTATGTGTGATTTGGGAGCACTTAAGTATTATGAGAAAAGATTACTTACTATTCATCACAGTTCTAGAGTAGCCAAAAAAACATACACTTGCTCATTATAGCAATTGTTTTACAGTCCTATGCACACTAATGGCAAAAAGTGACATCCAGCCTATTAAAATAAACATCACACTTTATTCAAACTGTTATATCTTCAGTAAGATTTATAAAGCATAAGTGTAGTTTTATTGTTTTAAGAGCATTTTTAGGCTAGGCTACAATAGAAATAGATTATAAATACAAGCAACAACCAACAAAATGTTAATAACTGATCATGGTGTAATCAGTACATGCTTTTAACTCTGAGCTTTGTTTTTCTATGCATTTATTTATTTCATAGTTAAAAAAAAAAAGTGTAAAATGTAGCTGCAGTTTACCCTCTTTTTTAGGTTAAGATAAATACCTTAAACCTTCATCCCACATATTTAAAATAGAGTTTTTTTTTCCTCACATATTGAGGAAATGAAAATCGGTATGAATTCAAACAAATCCCCAAATTAATCCCCTCTGGACAACACTTTTGGCCACTACTTATCAAATAGTTATTCTAATTGCTGAAATTTGATTGGCTTCTGGTTTTTCCATTTTTGTTGATTTCCACAATTGCTTTAATGGCTTGGTGCGCAGTTGCTCTAAAGAAGACCTACATCAAATTTTCTGATCAAATTGTGGTGGACGCCCAGTTGTAGTTATAGCGCCCCCTATGGGCAGAATTGGGGGGAAAATGGCAGGCATCATCTGAATATCCTTTTGTCTATGGAGCTCAAGTTTTGTTAGGATTGGGCCATGCTTTTGATAGATACAGGTCAACTAGTTTAAATAGGTGACCTCTTACTTAGACCATTTAATTAGCTTACATCTGGCACTTACATTTTTGATAACCCATGTGACCCTAGACCACAAAATGAATCTTAAGTAGCACAGGTGTGTGTGTAATAATCAATACATTGTATGGGTCAAAACTATCAATTTTTCTGTTTATGCCAAAAAACCATTAGGATATTAAGTATAGATCATGTTCCATGAAGATATTTTTTTTAATCTCCTACCATAAAAATATCAAAAACTATTTATTTGTAATATGCATTGCTAAGAACTTCATTTGGACAATTTTAAAAGGTGTTTTTCTCAATATTTAGATTTTTTTGCACCCTCAGATTCTAGATTTTAAAACAGTTGCATCTGTACCAAATATTGTCCTATCCTAACAACCATACATCGATGTGTTTTTTATTCAGCTTTCAGACGAGGTATAAATCTCAATGGTAAAAAATGTACCCTTTTGACTGGTTTTTGTGGTCCAGGGTCACATATGACTTATGAACTAAAAAGCAAATGTACTTAGGTAGATGGGATCTGTGGGTAGAACCTGTAACCATCATATCAAGTCTGAGATCTCTACCCCTTACCTTTGCTGATGCCCAGACAATATTAGGACAGAGATAAAGAATAACCAACATAATACAAAATCCTAATTATTTTAGAGAAAAATTAACTTTTTTCAGTGTACACTCTTAGAAATGTCTTTCTTATTTTTATATTCTGAAGAACCTTTTGCCACAAAAAACATTTTAAAGGTTCTTCAGATGTTAAAGGTTCTTTAAGGAACCACTTAGGCAAAAAAAAAAGTTGTGCTATGGCATCGCGAAGCACCTTTATTTTAAAAGAGTGTAGAAATGTCTCTGTACAAACTTGTTTCACAGGGGCCGACTGCTGAAACGCCTTCTTTCACATCTTTCCAAAAGACAAGATTATGACAGTGAACGGGTTTTAAGATAGAATTCAAAACCTTTATTACAAAAATAAGTTACACTCACCTCATTTTACAGTATAAAACAATTTATTTGCTGGAATGCAAAAACGTTGTTGGCCACCAACAATAGTTTAAAACTGCTCACATCTTTTCAAAAGGTTGCAATGTTACAGCTTTATCGAGAGGGAGTTAACTGTGTACAAAACCGGTTGAATGGTTCGGTCACCTGCTTGCTATATATGGAATATAAACTGAGGCTGCAGTGTCCCTTTTCCTACAAAACCCAGTTCGTCTCTGGCCTGCGAAAGCAAGCTCGGGAAAGTACCGAGCGTTCCTATCGATAGTCATGATTGAGTAGAAAAGCTCCATAATTGATGGTCGGCGTGAAGCGTCCGGCGTCGGCAGAGAAAAAGGACACTGCAGGGCTTGGCAAATGCGGCGGATGCATTTGTGATGTTTAAGCCAATACAAAAGTAACATTTTATTCCAAACTATCATACAATCATACACCCAGTAACTACATAATCTGAAGAAGCAAGGCAGCTAATTCAGTTGAAAGGAGGATAAAAGCAGGGCTCGTTCCAGCTCATCATATGAGATTCATTTGCATGCCCAGTTTTACTGTTTGCAATGTCAGAGCAGCAGCCGATTGACTATATTACATTAAGAATACCTGCTGCCCTTGTGCATATTTCATAAGAAACAAGCCCTGCTCCTATGCAATGTCGACGTGTCCCTATTTACAGTACAGGCAGGGTAGTTGAATCCTCTCTACTGAGGTAGTTAACTGACCCTTAAAAAGACAAGTTCTGAAAAGAACCACGTTCCTGGAATGCCTGACTTGTCCACGCGAGGCGGTTACACCAAAAACCCCAATCCAAGCGCTTTAGGTTAACATGGACTTTCAGACAACAAAATTGTAGTTAGCACAAAAATATACATCAGCATCAAGCTCCTCTGAGCCACTTCAAATGAAGGAGTAAAAAAAACAAAAAAAAAAACAAAAACAAAGGAAAAGTGCAAAAACACATCTGACATATTGGGGATCCTTGAGAGTCTGAACTTCAGTTCCAGAATGTGTCGTGTTTAGGCGTAGGCTATATATATATATATAAACGGGGGAATAGTAGTGAGAGGGTTTATTTAGACGGGCTCCGAATGGGTGTCCGAGAACTCAAAAACTCTTATAGGGTTTGTCTGGGGGTGGCAGTACAGGAGATATGCTTCAATACAGGCTGGAATTTCATTGGACCTTTGAATTTAACCTATGAACACTGGCAGCATCCGGTGTAACCCCATACAACAAGTCAGTCTTCATACTACCTGGTCAGGACCAGCCTCGACCCCCTTTCCCTGTGGGAAGAAAAAACACACATGCTTTATTCGCACAAACACGAGCGGCGCTACACAATCAGGCTCATGCAGGACCTTCACAACAAAAGCACAGGAGATGGAGGGAATCTTCTTATCAAAGATATCACAAAAAGAGAATGGTTTTAAAGAAACATTGGCACAATATTATAATTGTGTGCTGAAGCGTGAGCGAGCGTGTCCAGGGGCAGGACTGATGCTGCTGAAGTGCACCTGCTTTTACGTTCACCATTAAATCATTAAGTCATTATTTCGACCATTAAGTTGCTAATGAGCCCATCTTTAAGACAAGTTTTATGATCCTCCCTTGTCTTGAGCAAATGTGTGTTAATATAGGCGTGCCTATTTAAAACATTACTAGCAAAACAAGCATTCGATTATTTAACTTATTTCTGTGATTTATTTAAACCATTTTAAATCAGCAGATTTAAATACCTCAAACGCAACATTTTTTTACAAAATAAATTAAATAAGAGATTAATGGAGTATTTTTTTTTACAAGAAAATACAATTTTAGTCTTTCTACTTAGTTTACACATTTAATTGAATGTTACTTGCTGTCTCTTAGTAATTATTTGCCAAATTTACTGGCTGTTTGAGTAAATCCTTCCCAATTTTATTTCCCAGACATTGTTTTACTAGTAAGTTTTTTCCGAGTTGTGTAGTAAAAGCTACTTTTTTAAACTAGATTGTTATTGTTTTTACTCAATTCTGCATTTGTAGATTGTAATTTGCTAAAAATAGTTTTTTGAATAGTGAAAAAGCACATCTAAGCCATTTTAGAGCAAATTATGCTCCAAATTTATTATTTTTTATACTAAGTAGCTGAAAAACAAAACCAAAGTTTAATCAATCATTAATCATTTAACAATCAAGAACTTAAAAATTGAGTTTCATATAAACATTTTACTTGAGGTTTTTATATTACATTTTCAACAACCTATTAGTTTTTACTCTGAAAATATTGTTGAAATATTTAAACCGTGAATAAAAGATTCATCAAAATGAAGGTGGATAAACTACAAATATTCGTTTTTAACTATGTAAAACAGTTTACCTGTTGTAGTCCATGTTTTGTGCATGAAACCGACACTGACAGTCAAAACGAAAAGCAGAAAGCTAAATAAATAAGCTTCCATTGACGTATGGTTTGTTAGGATAGGACAATATTTGGACGAGATACAACTGTTTGAAAATCTGGAAACGGACGGTGCAAAAATCTCAAAATATTGAGAAAATCACCTTTAAAAGTTGTGCAAATTAAGTTCTTAGCAATGCATATTACCAATCAAAAATGAAGTTGATACATTTACGGTAGGAAAAATGTATTTATAAATATTGTTATGGAACATTCTTTACTTAACACCCTAAAAATTTAACATTTTGACCCATAGAATATATTTTTTGCTAGTGCTATTTAAGACTGGTTTTGTGGTCAAGGGACAAAATGTCACCCATTTTGGTCAATTGCAGTTTTAGCCAATACTGAAAATTATTCAAACCACAGATATTTAAGCTATATCGCCCAGACCTAATTAGTTACACTGCAAAAAATGCATTTCTGATTTTTTTTTTTTTGTCTTGTTTCCAGCCAAAATATCTTTAAAATTCTTCTTGTTTTCAGAAAAAACAAGTCAAAATTAAGTAAGCTTTTGCTCGAAACAAGCAGAATAATTTGCTAATGGGATAAGAAAAATAATCTTGTTTTCTGTTTGAAATAAGATTTTTTTTCTTACCCCATTGGCAGACTTGCTTTCTCTGAAAACAAGAAAATATTTACTTTTTTTTTTTTTTTGGATGGAAACAAGACCAAAAAAACATCCAAGTATGAAAAGCATTTTTTGTAGTGTAGTGCTACAGTTGAGTTCTTCTTTCGAAGACACTTTGCATAAAACAAATCAGTTTACGCATGTACTGTGAACTGAATTTCCAGGAATGAAAGAGAAGTGCAAACCTTTGGTCCATTTCGTCCACAAGGTGCCTTGCATATGTAAGCAATATGAAAAGGAGGGGGAGGAAAAAACAAACGCCAAAACATGTATTTTGATCACTATGTCCTTTTGTCAAATTTGACTTAATAAAGTGAGTGCACATCCAGCCTACAGCCTTTCAAAACCTCCGGTCAACACTCCAGGAATGCTCCACCCACACATCACGTACCACTCGACATCTCTGCTGGACGCCTCCTCTGGACCCTCGGCCGCCTCGGCCGTACCCCGGACCCACACGCTGAGAGAAAGCGGCCCGTCCTCTGGTAGGGGTGGAGCCGCGGCCTCTGGACAGTGTGGGGCCGCGGGCTCCTCTGCCGCCTCTTCCTCTGACGTGAGCTTGAAAGTCATCGTAGCCGTAGTAGGGGTCGTCGTAACCGCCTCTGTAGTTGTGATAGTCATAGCCGTAGTAATCGTAATAATCTTCATAGCTGTAATAGTCGTGGGGATACGAATAACCTCTAGCGCCTCGTCCTCTCGCTCTCGTCGGGGGATGCATATGCGGTGGCCCGTAGTAATAATACTCATCATACCTGAAACAGATGCACACGTTTACAATCTATATACAACCATTCAATTGTGAGTGTTTTAGCACTGGTTGCTTATGCCTCAGAATAAAAAAAAATAAAATATTGGGGTCACTATATACATTATAGTCTGATATAGGGGGAATAATAAGGAAAAACAGATCAATTTTACACAAATATGCAATTTGGTGCAGATGCTAATATTTATTTAGACATATTGATAGGGATGCACCGAAATTAAAATTCTCGGGCTGAAACCACAAAAAAAAATTAAACACTGGGCCGAAGGCGATTACCGAACAGTTTGTGTTTTTTTTCCACCAATTTCTTTCACCATTGCATAAATCAAATAGCCAAAAAGTCTTGCTTTTCAAAAAATAAATAAGTAAATAAAAAATCAAATACAAAACAATTTAAAAATATTTACTTAACACTGAACATTTTTAACATTCTAGTAGACATTAAAGCCTACCAACAAATCACAATTTAACTTAAAAATTATTAATTTAGATCCCCTTCTTGAATCAGGCATGTGTTTTTAATGTACACATTTTTTTTTTGACATTTTTCAAGAATACATATTCATCTCACTTTAAAGGTTTGATCATGCAGTGCATTTTTATTGTGCAATTATTGCACAATAGCCTACACACAGCACAAGCCTGATTTCCACAAACACTTTTATCCATTATTTTGATTTTAAATGCAAACATTGCTATTGAAAATGCCTTTTCAGCATTGTGATTAGTTTTTTTTACAGTGATACAGTAACCTTTATTGACGAGTTTAAACATAATAAATATAAGCAACACATTATCAATGCTTTTTACTTTTGCATTCACTTACAGATTTATATATTAAGTTGCTCAAGCAAGTGGCAAAACATTTAAACTGCTTATGTTATCACAAACATTCTAAATTAAAAATTATTGAGAGAAACAGTCAGTTCTACTGCCTCTTCTTTTGCATTTAAATCTTTATTACAAGCAATGCTGTTGTTAATAAAGAACTTTGTTTTCCTACGTTCACGAGTTCCATATATTATTGCCTTGCTTATCTAAAAATGCTCTTAGACAATAACCCATATGCGTTGACTGTGAAACACAGTAGACTTTAATTATACGCATTTATGGTGTAATTATGACATTTCCGTGTCAATCCTTGTTCATATTTACTGCAAACAATGCGCTGTCACTTTAATTCTGCGCATGCAGAGCACCCCTAGTTATTATGGACTTTTGCTCGTTATTTTAATGTTATTTTTAGACCTTGAGAGAGCACCTGTTGTACTATTTTTCTCAAGTGTGCTCAAGGGAACTTATATGACAAAGCTCATAAATCGTCTTACATTTGAGTTTTAGCAGCTTGTCTCTGGGCCTTTCGCTCTTTCCTCTTCTGATCAGGCGGCTTTGCAAAGACAATTTCAATTTGTTCCCCTTCCAAATCCTTCCCGTGCATTTCAGCTAGAGCCTGCAGAAAAAAACACTGGTTAAAATCTGTGCATAAATTACTGACAAATGATGCAGAGGAAGAGATAATTACCTTAACAGCACTATCTCTCTCCTCAAAGTGGATGAAGGCGTAGTCTTTAAGCTTTTTAACCCTTTCCAGTTTGCCAAACTGACAGAACGTCTTCTCGAGAAGCTCTTCCGTTACTGTGCTCGCCAGGTTTCTTACAAAGAGGACTTTGACCTAAACAATACATGCAAACAAATCTTTTCAGTAAATATAATTGACCATTTATGTGCATGTGAATCTCATTTAACGAATTTTTTTGCATAAAGATAAAGCTCATCTAACATTTGCATAACAAATAAGCACAAATTACATTCACATTCAAACTTATTCTCACTGTGGTGTTCAGTTTTCAAAATTCTCATTCTCCAAATACAAATTTATCACAGCTACACAGATAATCAACCTTTAGCTGCTTGACTAATGTTGTCAGTATACACATTTTATGCACTGACTTTACATTAGAAATGTTTCACTACTTCAATGCTAAATAAAATGGATTTTAAATCTACAGCTGACAAAAAATTCTTCATATCTTGCATGACAGAAAACTGCCCTCTCTCAAGGCAAATTATGGTATGCTATGTTTCGTTATTACTCATTTATAACAAACATTTTCTAATCGAGGTCTGTGTTTATCACAGCAATGACCTGGATTGCTGAAACAGACTTAAAGATTTAAAAACCTCAAGTGAAAGTCTGAAGAAAAAGGCATTTGTTTTTCTTAGTTCTCAGAATTAAAGAATGTATGCGTTACATTGCATAACTTCGCAAGTGAACAAACCCACGGATAGAGATGATATCAGTGAAAACTGACATGCAAAGTTCAGAACCAAGTTTTTTGTGTGTGTATTATAACCATATGTGACCCTAGACCATAAAAAAACAAGTCTTAAGTAGCACAGGTATATTCAGAGCAATAGGCAAAAATACCTTTTATGGGTCAAAATGATAGATTTTTCTTTTATGCCACAAATCACTAGGGCATTAAGTAAAGATCATGTTCAAAGAAGACATTTTGTAAATTTCCTACAATAAATATATATCAAAACTTAGTTTTTGATTAGTAATATGCATTGTTAAGAATCATTTGGACAAATTTAAGGGCGATTTTCTCAATATTTTGATTTTTTGCACCCTCAGATTGCAGTTTTTCAAATAGTTGTATGTCAACCAAATATTGTCCCATCCTAACAACCATACATCAATTGAAAGCTTATTAAGATTTTTTTTTTTTTTAAATGACCCTTATGACTGGTTTTGTCGTCCAGGGTCACATATTTCCAAGAAAAAAGGTATACTGTGATACATATGATGGAATAAAAGTACTCATCATGATATAACATGCTCTGTATCATGTCTTATCGGCACCCTTACCTCGCCTACTCTTGCATTGCTTTTAGTGGAAACCAACGTACCTTAGCCATGACTTCAGGATCGGGGTCTTCTATGGGATCAGCCCATTCTACCGTCACCACATTCCCCCAAACCTTCACTTTTCCGCTCATTAATCGACGCCGCGCTTGGGCTGCCGTTTTATGATCCTCGTATTCTAGGAAGCAGAAGCCACGATTCTTCTTTTTGTCATCAGGCTGATGATATAAGATGACGTCGTTCAAGCCCTCTGTTGAGAGTGAGGATGGAAAATTATTTCAAGGAAAGCTGAAGTTTGTTTTGACACAAAACCTTCACAAACACTTGACTTTTCAGTTAACCAAATAAAAATTAACTGCAGCCATGCACTTCCAAATATACTTTTAAAAACAAACTTCAGTACATTTAGCTGTTACGATATATTGGAAAATATGCCAGATCATTTTTTTGTTTTGGCCAGAAGATGTGGCAAAACAGATCATTAAAATAAACATAAGCTTTCCACTTAAAATAGTGCTGAATTTTTTTTTTTCAGAAAACTGCCAGTAATAATGTTTTGTAATTACTAAATTACAGATTTAATGCTTCACCACTACAGAAACAAATTTTTTAATATTTGTACATATTTGTCATATGAACTAAACACAAATAACGTTCAACGGAAAAAAAAAAAAAAAGAAAAATCTGGTATTTTTATAAGGTACTATCAGAGCATTGTGTATTTATCCATGTGCATTTTATATTTTATTTGCACAAACATTTCATAAGTTTATTTTGTTAGAAAAAAGAAAGGTTTAGAAAACTAAAACAAACAGATTGGTCACGTGCATGTACATATGCACAATATAAAGTGTGCTTTGTCTTTGCACAAGCAAAAACTGCATTTTTCATGTAAACATGATTGATATTAACACAAAATTATGATTATCTTATGGTCCAAATAATATCCTATTCAACGACTAGGGCTGTAACTAACAATTTTTTTTGGTAATCAAGTAATCGGTCGATTATTCTGACGATTAATTGAGTAATCAGATAATTTTTTTTTGTAGTAATAAAAATAGACCTAAGTGAACAATAGCCTTTAAAATAACTTAAAATGCATATATAATAGCAATGAGGCAAATGTTAGTTCAAATAAAGTATCAATCGCAAGTAATCATATGATTTTATTAAACAAATCTTAAAATACATAATGTATTATATACAACAGAGCTAATGTACATTACGCATTATAACTGCCTACAGGGGGCGCCAAAGGCCTGACAATTGTTTTTACACTTTACTGCGCAATCTAATCCATGTTTAATATTGATTCAACAGTTAATTAAAAATGTGCACTTAATCTTTAATATTTGGCTATAATACAATTGTGGATTTTTAAAAATCCAATACTCAAATATAAATGAGGAATCAATTACTTTAACAAATTTGACCATCCTCTATCTTAGAAAGTAACAGATGTCATCTTTCCTATTAAAAAACAGAATTATGCGAATGGAGATAAGGACTGAGAAGTTTCTTTGCTTGACATTATTGCTAGAATCTTCCAGCTCAGAGAAAATCAAATCGCAAAATACTTGCATTTTAAAATGTACACATATATACAAGTTAATAACACTTACCAGTAACTTTGGCAAACTCCTCCACGATCTGATCCTTAGTTTTGCTCTTGGGGATGGACCCCACAAAAAGACGATTGTTGGCGACAGAGATGCACACACCGATGTGTTTCCCGGGGCGAATTTCGTTGTTGTTACACTGCAGGAAAGATTACAGTCAGAATCTAAGACTAAAGGCTAGAAGGATAGAAACAAGCAGACGATCACTTACGAGTTTGACGGCTTGCTGAGCAGCTTCTTTAGTGCAGAAGGTGACAAAGGCGTATCCTCGGTTCAGCCCGCTGAGCGGGTCCATCATCAGACGCAGATCCCATATGGGTCCAGCTTTCTCAAACAGAGGGACTAGTTCATCTTCAAAGAGATCTCGCGGGATCTTTCCTACAAAAATCTATAAATGAAGAAACAAGATCAGCCATGATATAAAGACTGATGTCCATTAATATATCGTACTGAAATAAAGCAGACTCACTCCTAACTATTAGGACTGTGCGATATTAACAAAAAAAAGACATCTTACTGCTTTCTGTGATTGTTAGTCTTTTTAGTTCCACTACTTTAAGTTGTGCTTGTTACAGTGTAATTACATGCAATTATTATACAGTTATAGGTAGGGTTTGTTGCTTGTAATTACGAATCATTTGCTATCATTATTATAGTAAGTGTAATGTACAACAAGAACACTGTAAAATAAAAATGTTACTTTTTTTTATTAAAGGGCAAAGTTTGCCACCTTGTAAAACTTTACAAGTGGCAATAAGAATACATGAAGGGTCTTTAGACAAACAGAGTTGTCTAACTTTGGTTTCAATGCAAGATCCTAATGTGTTTTAATGTGTCTAAGAAATGGATGGTATACAGTGCATTTTAACATTTTAAGTTTAGAATAAAACAGACAGTCACACAAACTAGTAGCATGCTTAAATGACTAAAGCATTAACCTCTGTGCCGACGGTGGGCTGAACTCCAGCATGGGTCGACCCTGGAGGAGGACCGCCATACTTGCGCTGACCTGTCGTCACATCAAGCGTATAACCAGTTCTCTCCAGCAATGCCTGTGAAGAAGAAAACAAAAACAGTTGACCATCAGACAGTTGCTGCATCAATAGAAAAGAAAGAATAAGCAACAAAGAGCTAGATAAAATGAACAATAGACAGACAGGCAGAGAGTTCATTTGAGTTTGTGAACTGAAAAACCTGTATAACTGGCTGCACAGACTTACTTTGATTTTGGCCTCATCTGGTCCTTTAGTGGAGTCTGACACTTTGGTCCCCTGTTTCTCCCTCTGCCTGTACGTCTTCATCACTCCGCAGAGGAAGGCACTTTTATTCTGTTTAAAACAATAGCAATGGGTGAGCAGGTGTGTTTGTGTGCTTACAAGTGCATGGTAATATAGAACCAGGACAATAATGTCTGATCGATGAACAGCACAAGATAGAAAAATATTCTTGCAATCAAAGCCTGTTATGTAGTAAGAGAATGCAAACTGTTGAAAATCAGATGTCAGTATGTTAGATCCATGCACTAGAAAAATAGAGTAAAAATAGAGTAAAATCACAGACACGTCTTGACTGAATAACTTCAGCAGCTTTAATAAGGATTCATCCATTTTATTTATTTTACATTTGATTACATTTTAGTACCCGAATACTGTTAGATCTACCTGAAACCTTTAAGCACTGTTTATTTCAAACCGAATGAAATTCTTTATATTGCACAAAAAAACAACAGAAGTTGACCATTGTGCTGCATAAAAAGACAAAAGATAAATGTCTATAAAAAAAAAGAATAATCTTAATTTGTATATTTGTTCTATTGCATTTATTTGCACTATTGCTTGTTGATTTATTTATTTTTTTTACTGACTGTACTTGTCTTTAATGACGACTGAACTTTTTTTTTTACTATGCAATCAAAATTAAAAACAGTATCTAAAGGTCTCTAAAAGATTACATGGGCCAAAATTAATGAAAACAACTCATTTGTTGAGGCAGGACTAGTGAAAATTAGCTTTGAGGCCTGGAAACAATCCTTAATTTACTTTATTCTTACTACAGTTAACTACCAATTTGTTTTATTGTTGTATGCGAAAGAGTGTTTCTGCTACAACCAGTTCGAATCAAATCAGTAATAAATCAGATAAATCAGACTTGTTTTTTTTCCTACATTAATGCATATGTAAATTTTAATCAATGCACTTTAAGTATTATGAATTATAAACATTAAAGAGAAATCATAGTATGAAATAATAAGTGCCCAAGATTAGTATAAATGCCCTTATAACCCAAGAAAGCAAGGCTATGTTACACAGCATGAGTCCAGCTTTACCAAAAATAAACTGTGAAATGACATTACATTTCAGTACATCTTGTGTGCGACTGCATTAGTTTGGCCTTCTCAAACATACCTGAACATGCGACAGGTCGCTGTCTTTAAACTGCAGGAGAACTTGCAGCGCACCTTCTTCGTTGAACTCCTTCAGAGCTTCAATCGCTCTATCATCGAGATCACTGTGAGACACGAGTCCTGCACAAAAACACATACTCAGCATGCTGCAAATTGATATTATATTTACCTTCATTGGATGATACCAGCTACAATTTTAAAATCCTGATGAAAGGCGCGATCTGAACCACTGCAGTGCTTTCCTCAATTGATGTCATGTGTAATTTGACACAGTAGAGCAGAGCTATTGACTGCATCTCATAGACACAGCGTTTTATAAGCGTTAATCATCTAATCACGACCAGCTGCTGTCATTGTTCCTGCATGTGCACGTTTGGCAGCGTGCTTCCTCTGACGCCAGACAAAAACTCATTTTTGACTGTTTGATTTGTTCTTAAGGCTCAGATCACATTTCATTTATTCAGTTTTAACTACTTGAATCGAACTGACTCCTCCTATATTATATGGCATGTGGTGAGTGTTTATAAATAACAGAAACAATTGCATTACAGTAACACATCCAACAAAACAAAACACTGGCCTCACTGATCTGTTTGCATAAATAACAGTCATTAATTGTCAATAAAATCGTAAGCTTAAGATTAAAGGGACAGTTCACCAAAAATGAAAATTGTGTTTACTCGCTCTTAAGTTGTTCCGAACCTGCACGAACTTCTTTCTTCTGCCGAACATAAGATTTCAAAGAAAGTGGGCAACAAAGCAATTGTTTTGACTTTCATATTTTAGAAAAATACTATGGAAGTCAACGGAACCAGAAACTGCACGGTTACTCACATACTTAAATATATTCTTTGTGTTCAGCAGAATTAATACACTCATTTTCAGTTCGGAATATAATTTTAGAATGCAATGAGGGAGAGTAAATGATCATTTTAATTTCATTTGAGCCATTTTCATCCAGACATCAAAACCACTTTGCATACATAATACATGTCTAAAAATGGTTCTGCTTATTGGTTACATCATTAATGCCAGTAGTTAAAAATAATAATAGTACACAAAATGCCAAGGTCATGGGTTTGATTTCAAGGGGAATGTACTTGAAAGTCACTTTGAATAAAAAATTTCCACCAAATGTCTAAAAAATGTGAAACACTGAAAGTGTTGATCAGTGTCTAAGTCAGAAATAAACCCCACTATACAAAATAAAGTTTTTTTTTTTATATATTGATGGTTCCACAAAGAACTTTTAACATCCAAGAAATCTTCTAATTCCATAAAAGCTAATTTATTTTAAATATTAATATGTACTTTACAAGCACAAATATATATATATATATATATATATATATATATATATATATATATATATTTAGGCTCAAAGACTCTGTAGATCCCAAAATGATTCTTCCACTTCTGTTTTAAGCATCACTGCAAAACCACCCATTTTGCAACTTTTATTTCTAAGAGTGAGGTGTGAACATGTCTTGTATGGAGCGATAGATGCATTATGTCTCACCTGCTATGTAAATCTCATCTAGTTTGACTGCAACTTTTCTAGGTAAGCCGGCGTCTAGTAGCGTCTGGAAGTGCTCTGAATGGGTAACAGCCGCTGAAGACTCCACGGATTCATCCGTACCATTTCCATTTATATGCTCCGTGGCCATGTCTCCGGGACCTGTGCAGATGTAAGGGGCCAAATTAATCCAAAACTGGGTCAAAGTTGAGCGATCTGGAGCCTGCAGGCTGTCGTCATCACCACGAAAGTAGAGAGATGCAGAAACACTGCAGGACAGACTTGCAGAATTACTTACTGTAAGCAGTGTTTAATAATTATAAACAGTATGTTTATTCTTTTATCATCGTGCAATATGCATGCTGCTGTTATTAGAACTCCGATAATCTGTCAAACTATCATTTGCCCCAAGGAACGATATTTACAGAAACAGCAATTTGTTGTGCTGCTGTTTGGATTTTATTTTATAAATAACAGCCAGTCTTGAGAATCAAATGAGAAAGATTTAATCAAACACATCCTGAAACTAACCATTAAGAGTTCAAAACAACCTTGCATGATTAAATGTTATATAACCATTATATGTTAGGCTGTACCACAAAACCAGTCATACGTAGCACAGATATAGCCAAAAATACATAGCATGGGTCAAAATTATCAATGTTTGTTTTACGCCAAAAATCATTCAAATATAATGTAAATATGTTCCATAAAGATTTTTTTGTGTGAATTTCCTACTGTAAATATATCAAAACGTAATTTTTGATTAGTAATATGCATTATGCATTGCTAAGGACTTTATTCGGAAAACTTTAAAAGGCGATTTTCTCAATATTTAGATTGCACCCTCAGATTTCAAAGAGTTGTATTTCAGCCAAATATTGTCCTATCCTAACAAACAATACATCACTGGAAAGCTATTTATTAAATGTACAGATGATGTATAAATCTCAATTTCATAAAATTGACCCTTACGACTGGTTTTGTGGTTCTTGGTCGCATATACGGCTTATCTAAATTCATAACGCAAATTTGTAATATTGTAGACTTATTAGGTGATTCAAAACTCTAGTTTTCAATTTCATTATTCGAAAGACATTAGCTCAGTGATGACAAAAACTGTATTCAAGTGTAAAACACTCTATATTACTTCAGCATATCTAAACATAGTCTTCATAGACAGCTGTAAGACATCTCCATACACTTTCAAAACATTGTTTGAACATCACTGACAAATTAACCAAATGAGCAAATGGTTGCTGTGGGGTGGGACTATCCGTTTATCTGCCCAATGGCAGACCAAGGAAGCGTTCAGAAAAACCTGTTTGATAACAGCCATTTCTGCAATTTTGTCTGATGCTGCTGACATAGTACTTACTATTTACTTAAAAACTGTTACCAATTACAGAACTTAAAATATCCACTTGCACTTTAAATTCACTCCATACTGCACATTTTTAAATCTTGCGGCTAAAAACCAAAAACAAAGAACTACTAAATGCAATAAAACAACCCAACAGAAAACAACATGAATCAAGCCCATGTGTTACGCCAAACTCACAATAATTATCCCTTTCTATTGTTCATAGAGCTTTCTTGTCATTACAGTAAAATGTAGTGGAAGTAAGTCTCACTTAACATCAGTTATGAACGACTGCAACTGATATATCAACGCCTTTGTCATATTAGGATATTAACGCATTGACTCACAGCATTGCCTATTTTTTCCACTAACCTCAATGTGGCCAACGCAGCTTTGTCACTTTTAAAGAACAATAGCTGTCATTACAAGTATGCGTTATTAATTTAGAAAATTAAAGCACAATTCATGCACAATTCTTTCCACTAATTCAAATTCAATTCATTCGATTTCACTCAATCAGACGTCATATATTGAGTAACGTTAATTATATTGCTCAGCTAGCTTTGTAGACATCAGCTTGTCGGACCGAAATGAGTCATACTATCCATAAGTATGGCATTTATACCATATTTCAGCCTATAATCGTTAATAGATCATTGCAATAGTAACTGTACGAAGACAATAGCATCATGTCCTATATCTGTTAGCGCATTTCATCACTCAGACTTCCACGTGTTCCACCAGCCGAATAATTCCCGCTTCATCACGAGCATGTGCGCTGAGAGATTCTGCCTGCCTACAGACGAAAACACAAATCGGCCTTTTCTCGTCACAAAAACAATGCCGTTTACAAACCTTTGATATATTAGCGTTTGATCAATGTGATCGAAAGCGTTTATTTACAAATAGCGTGACACACTCAACTGTTAGCTCATTCCGTGACAAATGTTTACATTCAGCTTCAAACAGGAGACAGTGATGATAAAACGGCTTCTAGACACGTATTATCATCGGACTGTGTCTCTTTGTTGTGTCAGATACTGAATGACAAGGGCACACTCACTAGGCCACAACATATGAGCTACGTGGACACTCCGCGCTCTAATAAAGGCTGTTTTCAGCACCTCAGAGGAGTCTTTCAGCACGACTTCACACGTTATCTACTTCAAAAAGATAAAATGAACACTTTCGCCTGTGACTTTAGTCATGGTTGGCCGTGTTAAGTTTGTTTGTTTGACAACGTGTGTGTGTGTGTCAGGGGAGGAGAGGGGGCGACATCGTGTTTGATCATCCATCAAACAACAACAACCACATCAAGACTTTACCACACTACTTCAACGGTGTACGAGTATAGAAAGCAAACAATAGTCTGAGAATTAGTCATAAATGTGCGCGAATACCGCTCATCTTATACGTGAGGAGTTTCGCCGCGTGCGTGCCGCCACAAGAAGCCGGTGCGATCACTCTCTACGTTACTCTCAACTGAAAACCAAAGAAGCATCACTTCACCGCGAACACAACCGACTCTGCGCTCAGGAAATCTCAAGAGAACGTTCTCATACCTGTCAGTTAATATCTCGGATTATGTTGGGATAAATCCAGAGAGAAATGTACTGAAAGAGGATAAAGTGGCCAAATCCCGCCGTGTCTGCTATCTCACTCTTTTCAATAGGTCTGATGCAAAATGGCGGCGAAACTCATGCCGCGGGAGTTTTTTTCCGCTTCCGGTTGTACGGGGTTTCTCACGCAGCCATTGGAGGGGTCACATTACACCGAGCGTGTTCGGAATGGCATACTGTCTCACTACGTACTGAATTTTGCGCAGTATGCTGTACTCTGCATACTATTTTAAAACTAGTAGGTATTACAGTGGGTTTCTAGCTGACTACTTACTGAATACGAACACTATGTACTTTATAGAACTATTAGTACTTTAAAAATAGTTTTAGATAACAGGGCTCTGTCTCAAATTAAAAAAGCCTTGGTCTTTTTAATTTTATTGTATACTTCAATGTATATTTCACTGTATACTATATTTGATCAGTGTTGGGGGTAACGCATTACATGTAACACAAGTTAGGCTACGTAATAATATTACTTTTCCCAAGTAACTAGTAAAGTAACACATTACATTTTAATTGACAATTACTTTTTCAAATAAGTAACGCCTGTGTTTTCTCCTCATTTATTGAGTAATGTTGAGAGAAATTGTGAGTAAGATGTTACTTTAGTTCTAGAATAAATGTGAACATGCATTAATTCATCTCACCCACTAAAAAGCAGATACAGTGTTCTTCAAAATTAATAAAAACACTGAAATTCAATGCAAACCTGCCATAATTAAATATGTTTAATAATGCAAATATCCTTTATGTATTTAATCCCATTTTATTAACTGATGTCTTTGCTGCCAACCTTCAATGATTTAATTCATCCATACTAATGAGCAAAAATTACTCAAGATAATCTAACATTTGTTTTCCCTTTTTTTTTTTATTGCTGAGGAGTTGACATTTTTTCTTCTGCGGTCTACTGTACAGACGTCAATTTACTTTTCTCTAAGCCTGAGGCGTTTGGTGTGAAAAGGCTTTTACATTTGACAAAAATATAACTTTTTATAGTAAAAACAAACAAGCAAGCCCTGGCCAGATTTAAAAAGTAACATAAAAGTGACGTAACGCATTACTTTCCATAAAAAGTAACTGAGTAACGTAATTAGTTACTTTTTTAGGGAGTAACTCAATATTGTAATGCATGACTTTTAAAAGTAACTTTCCCAAACACTGTATTTAATAGCCCGCATATTTATAGGCAATTGAGGCATGTGCACTAGAAAGTTTAACCCTTTAAGTGTCACCCCCATTTTTGAACATAAATGTGAAAGTGCACTATCCAGATTTAAATTGTTATAATTCATGAATGCTTTGGAATACAGACCTAAGGTTTCTTTTTTAAGAAGATTACGGCAGAAGTTAGAAATCTTGTAAAAATATTAAAGTATCAAAAGGTTATAGAGCTTTAAATTTACAAAAAAAAAAAAAGGAAAATGCACTGTACCAATTTTTTCACATATATTTAAATGAAATATTTTTGAATCCAAAACTGGTATAAAAATAAAGCCTTATGTCTAACTAAGTTATGTTCCAAATTTGAAGTTGATAGAAAAAAACAATTAGGGTGTTATACTACAAACAGCCACCAGGTGCCATCAAATCTCCATTGACATTTTTTAATGCATTGTTCTGTCAATATTACATCTGCAAGATGTAGTTTGCTCATCTGCAATATGTCTATTGGACATTTCCTATCATGTATCCCAGATAGCACACGTATGTCTGCAAGATGTCTACTAACAAACTCTTGATCTGGAAAGCATCTGCTGTGGACACACATCTGGCAGACGGCTGTAAGATGTGAGTTTTACATAGATTCTAAATCGTGAACATCTTGAAGACATCTAATAGACGTCTATTTGACATCTAATAGGAAACGTCTAGACGTATTGCAGATGAGCAAATTACGTCTTGCAGATGTAAATGCAGACATCAAATAGACGTCTCTGAGATGTATGAGTGCTATCAGGGATAATACAACAAGGAAAATGATAAGACTAATTCAGCTAGTTGGACATGCTCTATACCTAAAAACATATAAAACAAGCACTAAACATTGATAAAAGACCTAATTTCATTGAAAGATTACGTTTAATAAATCAAATCTCCATGAATGCATAGTTGGTTTGTAAAAGATGTCATCACACATAGGGCTGATTTTTGTTGCATTTACACCGTTTTAAACATGAGATGCCGGTAGAAAGTCAGCGAGTCATTTTATGAACCAACTGGTTCAATTGATTCAGAACTTCGAGCTTGGTTTGTCCCATCTGGGTAGCTTAAAAATAAAAACTGTAGTGTACTTTGAGCTAAACCCTATCCAAGTACCATCCTTTTTGGGTTGCCAGATCTAGCCGAATGATAAATTAATCAAACCCAAAACACACCAAATGCCTAATATACTGTACATATGATATTTACATTCAATGCTATGCATTGCACAGAATTTCAACTTAAAGCCATTTCTTTTTTCGTAGAGAAATATGACAGCACTTTAAAATCCCAAGGAAAGGTACCATGCTTTCTGTCATCTGATTGACAGCTTGAACATTTTTTTTTAAATGTCACAACAATGTATCGTGAACAAACATGAATAATAATAAAAAAAAAAAGTATATTGATAAATTAACTTTACATTAACATCTCAAAAGTAGGATTTTATTCATGGTACTAGGAATGAAATAGTGGGACATGAAACTCACGGAAAACCGATCATCTCAACAACGATCAAATGATTTAATGAAGTGGTGAATTTTTTGAGCCACAATATAACAGAACTAAAAGCACTAGTGTTTTTTCTACTGCGGAAATAGGAGGAAAAATAATGAAATGCTAAACTATGACCACTTAAAGTGGCTCTAAAGACATATTTTGTATAGCAAAAAGCAAAGGAATTGTATGAAAAATGTAACCATTTAATATTTTATTGTGAGATTGACATTTACTGTACAAACATCAGTCATTCAAATCAGTTTACTGTCAATAACATTTACTTACAGAATAACAGAATTCTTTAATTGTTATTTATTTATTTATTTTTTAATCTAAAGTGTTTTGAATAACCAAATAACATTATATTAAGAAAAAAAATGTTAGGCTACTCTGAAGTACAATGCAAAGGCCTCAAGGGCTTTTGTGTTCTGACAGAGATGTCAGTGCGTGATCTTCCTCCTGGTGGCGCTGTTTGGTTGTTTAGGAGGTGGTGGTCTGCTCTTGATGTTCTGGCACTTTGGGATATGTCTCTCTGCTGGGCCCGGGGCAAATTTGCGGCCACAATGAGGGCAGGTTACATATTCTGAGTTTAGGTTTGCGACTGACAGTGGCGGCCCTCTTCCTGGAGTGTGAGTTCGACCCTGACGCATGGTTTGAATGAAGACCTCGTGTTTCTGCCGCCAATTATTCTTCTTAAGCTGAGGATAAAACAGTATGGCATCAGTAAAGACACGGATAGTACACAGGAAAAAAGACTTTATGGGGGTATAGGGGTAACGCATTACAAGTAACGCAAGTTATGTAATCAGATTTTTTAAAAAGTAACTAATGCATTACTTTTTCAAATAAGTTATATTTTCCCCATATTTACTAAATAAAAGCTCTTCTGTCCCCATGTTGAGAGAAATTGGAAGATGTTACTTTAGTTCTGTAATAATTGTGAACATGCATTAATTCATCTCACTCACTAAAAAAAAAATGTAATAATAATTATCTTAGAAAGATTTGCCAAATTTTAGTGTTCCTTTAGCTATTGGTTTTCGGAGATCACAATTTTAGAATTAGAATCTTAGAATTTTAGAATTTCACAATATAGATCTCTAGACGTTTTTGTATTACTAATAAAATTAGAGAGGTATCATTCAAAATAGTTCATCGTATTTATCCTGTAAAACAGGTAATTGCAAAGTTTTGTAAAGATATTGACGTTTTCTGTAAAAAGGAAAATGACAGTATTGTACATTTATTTTATGATTGTATTTATACAAAATTGTTTTGGTGTGATTTTTTTTTTTTTTTTTGTTAAACAAAGTACTAATGTTGAATTGCAACTCAAAGAAAAGGATATTTTATTTTTAAATGAGTATACTGCTGACTTCAAAATTTGGTAAATTGTGAATTTACTCATTATATATGGAAAGTTTTTCATTCATAAATGTAAACGGGCAGTGAAAAATAAACTAATTTTACTCATTTTAAAATAGAAATTGGTCACTACCTGTGTGCATTAAAAGAAACCAAAAATAGCAAAGCAAAGAAAATGGTAAATTTCTTTAAAACCTTAAATATATTGTTTTCTTGAATAACTTATAACTATTTTGATTATGGATATGTGATGTTACTGCTTTCCTTATTTAAATTTTATATTGTTTTCTTTTTTTTATTTGGTTAATGTTGTTTTTTTTATGTTATGTATTATGTAATTGCCCTAGTATTGTTTGTTTTAAAAACTGCAATAAAAAATAAAATAAAAATCATCTCACTCACAAAAAAAAAATAATTCAGTATTCCTCAAAATTAATAAAAATGGTTAAATGCAACTTAGAATATGACACAAACCTGCAATAATTAAATATGTTAAATAATACAAAAATAATACAAGTATTTAATTAAATTTTATTAGCCAGAGTCTTTGTTGTTGACCTTCGATGATCCCATTTATTCATTCAAATAAGCAAAAATTACTTAAGATGAATTAACATTTGTTGTTCTTTTTTCTTTTTTTTTTTTTGCTTTCTTCTTCTGTTTAACTGCATAGATATGAATTTACATTTCCTTCAGCCTAAAGCTTTTAGTGTGAAAGGGCTTTTGCATTTGCCAGATAGAATTTTTTAGCCCTCCCCAGACTTAAAAAGTAATGCTAAAGTAATCTAACACAATCTAACATTTTTTTTTTCCATAAAAAGTGACTAATAACATAATTAGTAACTTTTTAAAAGAAATAACGCAATGTTGTAATGCATGACTTTTAAAAGTAAGTTTCCCCAACAATGGTTATGAAGTACACATCCCCACAAAACACAGCCTTTATGAAATTACAGATGACAAATAGCATCATCATGACGCTGATGTTAAAATGTATATGAATGTGCATTCAAATGCTACTTTTTGTATACTTTTTTTGTTCTTTGTGAGTTTAGCATATGAAAAACACAAAGAAAATGTTAATTTTCTGATATGGGACTGTTTTTTTGTGTGTTTAGACAAAATATATTTTTTAACAAATGCAAATGTGTTTTTGTTGAGTGTCATTTTTGATCAATCAAGTTTTCTGTGGCTCGTATAGTAGAAAAACAGCTCAGTTTTGTTCAGTGACTGAGCAAAAATATGTAATCTGCTGCGGAAGCTATATATTTATATAATTATTTCTGATGCTTGTAATGTAAATCAATGAGATCTTTATACCAGTACAGCAGATACTTACATACATTTATACAAATATTAATCACTCTATTCTGCAATATTATGTGTTAATAAGTTCAAATTTAAATGATCCAAACATATAAAGCAATGCAATATAATGATAACTGAGAGATGAACAAATAAACATTCCTCAAAAGATCCTAATGATCAGGGCTCGTATTCACAAAACATCTTAAGGCTAAAAGTAGCTCATAACTTGCCGATTTAGGAGAAAATCTTAAAAATAATGAGAGTGTCAGTCCTAAATTTAAGGACTCCTAAATGTTTGCTCAAAGATTATTTCACAAAGCATTTTAGTGCTAAAAATATCCTAAATCTGGGAAACATTAGGAGTAGTGAAGAGGACTACTAAATCACTAAAACCAAATCACAAACTGCTGGGGAAAAAAAACAATCATCACAGAAATTCTAATTGTTTCAACTACAAATACCATTACAAATATAACAAACCATCAAATTTTAACCATTAAAATCATTAATAAATGGTTTCCTGTACTGTGTTTTGGGACATAATCTATTAGGATCTAGTGGTTTTAACAAGCTGCCATTAGAAGGTGACCAATTATCAGTAGAGATTAACACAGGCACCATTACAGTTACCATTAAAATCAAAGGAATTTCTATTTTAACCAGTAAAAACATTACAAAATGAGAAGCCTAGTTTGTGATTTGGTCCTCTTCACTACTCCTAACATTTCACAGATTTAGGAGCTAGTTTAAGCACTAAACGCTTTGTGAAATACTCTTAGAACATAAATTTAGGAGTCCTACATTTAGGACTGACATGCCCATTATTTTTAAGATTTTCTCCTAAATCACTGAGTTAAGAGCTACTTTTAGCCTTATGATGTTTCGTGAATACAGGCCCTGATGACAGAAGGCATGGAGTAGTTTGTGATTAATAGGTTTAACAGCAAAGTTTAGATCATGTTCATCAATTAGAGGCCTCTGCATCTTAAATATATTGCAGCAGGCTTTATAATCAAGTAAAGTAAAACTCCTACTTCTGGCGTTTTGCTCCTGCTGTTGGTTTTCATGAACTCTTCGAGATCCGTTCCTTTGGCTCTGTACTGTGACATGTCGAATATCTTGCGCTGAGGCCGCTTTTTCTGACACACCTTCATGTGCGTCTCCAGACGGTCTCGTGCGAAGCATCGATGGCACACGTTACACGGAACCAGCTGGTGTGGATTATCTGGACTCTCCTCCAGACTGAGCTCCACCTGCTGCAGCCGCTTTCCTCTCTGGCTGGGATTTTTATCCGGGACGCCCTCCTTCATGAGTTTGGACGTGAGCTGATATAAACCATCTTTATGTTCTCTCCTCTCATGTTTGAGGTGAGATCTGCCTCGTCTCACAGAGTCAGGTGAATGTGGTATTCTCACATCGCAGAGTTCTTCATCCTCACTGTCCAAATAAAGGTTGTGCATTTCCCTTCTTCTTCTGACATTGTCCCAACCCATTCCTCTCTCCCTTCGGCCGTTACTCATTTCCCGGCTTCGGTGTTTTGCGGTGTGTTTATACTCATCCCTCTCTCTCATTTCCTGCAGCTTGTGAGCTGTTGTCATCTCTGAGGTCAAAGGTTTCCATTTAGCACTTTCTCTACTCCTCTCCACCTTGCCACCGTTTATCCCTCTCTCCCATTTCTCCCATCTATCCATATCATCATTTCTGAACTCCCTTCTTTCGCTCTCATATCTGTCTCTTTCCTCATGCCAGTTGTCGTATCCGTTACTATAGTACGTATCTAAATATCTTTTATCCTTCCTCTCCTTTTCAACTCTTCTCAGAGTCTCCTCTGCTTTGAAGATCTTCTCCTGGAGCATCATCTCCTTGGAGTGGATTTCCTTTAGAAGCTTCTGTTCACGTTCATAGCTCTTTGTCTGATTTTTTCTCACTTGATAGTCTGAATTAAGAGCGTCTAGTTTCCTTTGAACCTTCTGCTGGTGTCTAAGAGCTGCCTGATCTGTCAAACATGAGTAAAGTCTCTCTTGATGCTCTGGTTTTGTGACGTTACTCAGGCTGAACGCTCTTTTGTGAAGGACTGGCTTTAGAGGGAATAGTTTGTCCGATTCTCTTCGTGAAGGAACGTACTCATTCTGCTCCTCCAGATGTATGTGTTTTTTCCTATGGATGTTGTCTGGATGTTGCCAGGGTTGCTGTCTCTCTCTCGCGGAGCTCATCTTTCCCTCTTGGTTTTGTAGAAGATGCGGTCTGGAGTTGCGATGAGCTCCTGAGGGACTGCGATGTCGGCTCATGCCCTCTCTGTGCAAGTATGGAAGTTTTGTTGATACGGTCTCTTTTTCCCAAAATTGCTGTGAGAATTGATAATGTGGCACTGTTTGCATGTTTATACAGTGTTTAAATCTCAGTCACTGTCTCACATTCGCGTCAGCAGGAGATGATCATCTAATAACAGCGTTGTCAACTTGTGCTCTATGGATTGATATAAAATACAGACAATTCTTTTAAAAACAGTCCAGATGTGAAATGTTTCTTGTTTCTTCTATCTAGCATATATTAGTGGGCATTGTGTCAAAAAATAAAAAAGCTAGTCAACTGCTGGTCTCATATATTTAATATGAGAAATATGAGAAACTCATTTCTTTCATGCACTGGTCATTTTAAAGCTATTTTGATTAAATAACATGTCTTCTTTCAGATCAGTGGAAAGAAAACATACAAAATACACATTTAAGTGTTTATTTTATTGCATTTTATTTTTTTGCATCTAGATTCCAATTGCAAAACATATCTTAAAAGGCCATGAGTCCTCATTCCTTTTCATATGCTGAAGGTTGTTTGTATACTATTCGATTGATTCATATAACATTTTATTGCTAAAAATATGATATTTTTTTCCGGACAGTTGACAGTATTTGCTGCTTTATGGAGTGATAAAAATAAAAGTCACATCTGTGAAAACTCTTAATACTTCAGCAAAATCAAACAAGAATTTTAAACCTGGCTTTATCCAGTGTTCAAATTTCTGTTGTGGAAATATATAGTGCATATTTAATTAGATACAGCCTCATTTGCATGTTTAAACATTAAATTACCGAAAAACTTGTAATACAAAAATAATTAATGTCTTAATATGCTGTGATTAAGAAGCTGAAGAAAGTACAGTGATTAATACTACCAGTCAAAAAAAATGTTTTTTAATGTTTTTAAAGAATTCTCTTCTCCTCACCAAGCCTGCATTTATTTGATCCAATATGCAACAAAAACACTAATATTGTGAAATATTTTTACTATTTTAAAAAAACTGCTTTCTATTTGAATATATTTTAAAATGTAATTTAATGCTGTGATCAAAGATGAATTTTCATTATCATTATCATTACTCCAGTCTTCAGTGTCACATGATCCTTTAGAAATCATTCTAATATGCCGATTTGTTGCTTAAGATACATTTATTATTATTATTTATATTTAAAACAGTTGAGTAAATTTCTTTTAGGATTCTATGATGAATAGAAAGATCCAAAGATAAGAATTTATCTGAAATAAAAAGCTTTTGTAACATTATACACTACCGTCTAAAAGCTTGGAGTTAGTATAATTTTTATTTAGGCTACTTACTATTTATTTGTTTATTTTTTGTGGGAAAGAAATTATATAAATTAATACTTATATTTAGCAAGGATGCTTTAAATTAATCAAAAGTGATGATAAAGACATTTATAATGTTACAAAAGCTTTCTATTTCAGATAAATGCTTTTCTTCTAAAAAAAAATTCTGAAATTCTATTTTTCAACATAATAATAAAAAGAAATGTATTTTGATCAGCAAATCAGAATGATTGAAGGATCATGAGACTGGAGTAATGATGCTGAAAATTCAGATTTGATCACAGGAATAAATTACATTTTAAAATATGTACAAATAGAAAGCAGTTATTTTGAATAGTAAAAATATTGTTTAAGTTTTTGCTGTACCTTGGATCAAATAAAGTTGGTGAAAATGCTTTAAAAAGCATTAAAAATCATACTGTTTAAAAGCGTTTGATCATTCGCTTGATTTAACATTTATTCCTAAAAAAATGGTACTTTTTCTGACTGTTAAAAGTATTTTTCAATTCATGGAGTGATAAAAAACTCTGCAAAAACTCTTTATATGTCAACAAAATTAAACAAGAAGTTTAAACCTGGGTTTATCCAATATGCATAGTGCATATTTAGATGAATTAGATAAAGATTTGCATGTTTAAACATAATATTACCAAAAGCTTGTAATACAAAAATAACGAATGTCTTAATATGCTGTAAATAAGCAATTAGAGATATAATCTGTTAAAAAATTACCTTATTGGCTTAATCAGCACATTTTCATAAGCACTTAGACATTAGCCTAAAGATTTTTAAAATATCTATTTAGATTCAGACTTACCAGTTTGTGCTTTCTGTGAATATAAACCGCTCGAGTTTCAATGAAATCCAATTTATTTGTAGTAGTGGTGAAGAGCTGTGTTTACACTCGTTGCTAAGAAACAAGACAACTCAAACTTCCACATTTGCCATTGGTTAGTTGCGTCAGACGTCATGCCGTAACCCGGATGACCGACGCGCTGTGATGATGACGCTGCGCGTGTGCCGCTTCATGAGCAAAACAGTGAGTTGCTAGTTCACACGTGAAATAAACCGCATTTGAAAGAGCAATAAAGCCGATTTTATCGCGGATTTCAGAAAACAGAAAGCACTTTAATATCGTCCATCCACCGGTACGTTATAGTGAGTATCTTATTGAAAACCTGGACATAGCAGTCAAACGCTGTCACTGTTTTCAATGAGATCCAGTGCATTTCTATGGAAATGAAATCTTAAGAGTTCATGCTAAATTCTGTAGTGAATAAAAATGCTTGTAGTTATTATCCAGCAATGGCAAAACGCTGGAAAAGTTGCATTGATTTGCTAAGTGAGATGATAATAAAGGTGTAAGCCTGTAGTCTGAGCTATTCTAGTGATCGATTGAGATGAATGGTTTGTGTTTCAGGTGATTATGTCTGAAGAGCTGCTGTGTGTAGATTATGAGGTGTTTGGGAGGGTGCAAGGTGTGTTCTTTCGGAAATACACACAGGTAATGTACTCCTGTCATGTCCTGGATGGGGCTAGTTGTCCTATAATGGTAAATATTGCCATAATCAGTGCTGTAATGCAAGTTATGTAATACTATTCCTTCTTCCAAGTAACTAAAGTAAGGCATTACTTTTTTTAAATAATTAATGCCAGTTACTTTTCCCACCATTTGTCGATTTAAAGCTCTCCTGTCCCCTTGTTGAGAGAAATTGTGAGTTACTTTAGTTCTAGAATAAATGTGAACATGCATTATTTCATCTCGCTCACAAAAAAACAGATACAGTGTTCTTCAAAATGAATAAAAACACTGAAATTCAATGCAAACCTGCAAAGATTAAACATGTTCAATAATAAAAATATCCTTTATGTATTTAATCCCATTTTATTAACCGATGTCTTTGTTGCCGACCTTCGATGATCCAATTGATCCATACTAATAAGCCAAAATGACTCAAGATAATCTAACATTTGTTTTCCTTTATTTTATTGCTGAAGAGTTGACATTTTTTCTTCCTTTTTCTTACACACACCAAACTTTACATGTTTATTTCTGTCTATATTCTGAAGGTTTTTACAGAGGGATTTGTACATGTATGATTTGCTTGATTATATACATTTTGTTCCCCCAAAAATGGTAAAAAAAACTGAGTGTTTCTTTTCTATTCTATGTTTTTTTCTGAATTATGGCATGACGATATGAGATGCCCAAAATTCCCTCTGTAAAAAGTTTTGACTCTAATATGTCAAAAAAAAAAATTCAACAAGAATTTTGAAACTGATTTCATCCAGTGTTTAGATTTTTGTACTAGAAATGTATTCATATTTCATTAAATAATGCCTTATTTGTATACTTAAACCGAACATTTTAGAAAACAATTATCAATGCAATTATCAATGTAATCAATCAACTGGCTAAGTAAAGTGATAACTATTAGTTTTTTTTTTTTAATCTCGCTTTAAATGATTTTAAGCTTCTTTTATTATTTTTTTACCTGATGTAAAGCATTTTGAACTCTAGTGTGTCCAGAGTTGTGTTGATCAGTGGTGCTGGTCTGTGTGTTGTGTTTCAGTCAGAAGGAAAGAAGCTGGGTCTGGTCGGCTGGGTGCAGAACACTGCTGCTGGGACGGTTCAAGGGCAGCTGCAGGGTCCGGCGTCCAAAGTCCAGCAAATGCAGCAGTGGCTGCAAACCACCGGCAGCCCTCAGTCACGAATCGCCAAAGCAGAGTTCAATAACGAGCGCTCCATCGATAAACTGGATTTTAAGGATTTCAAAGTTGTTCGTTAATAACAGAACAACTCCATTAGCATTTATTAACATATACTACTTATTTATTTTCTTTTTGACATCTTTTTAGTTTTTTCAAAATGCCTCCTTGTTGACAATATATAACATCTGGAGTTCTGTACATGAAAACACTCCTACATCCTCCTGATGTAACAAATAAGACACGATGCAATATCAATGTCCGATCCTGTTTTTTTCAGTGAGTATCTGTTTTATCATGGCTTAGCTTCACACATTATTGTTTCGTTATTTCAAAATGCAATGCATTAGTTTTGACAAGAAAATAAAATGCAATAGTGTTGATATGATACATTGTAACAATAACATGAAATCTATAATATAAAGAGCCATATAAAACATTCATTTTTGAAATTTTGCATGGTGTTTTTATTAGTAGTTTAATATCAAGTAAAGATTCATGTATAAGGGTCAAAGATGTTAAGATGTGCAGCCTCAAAAGTGATTTTATGTCCATAGAAAGCACATTAAATGTAAGTAAAGTGTCTACTTTTACGGTTTCAAATACGTTTTTTTTTTTTTTAGAATTAAATGTCATAGTTTGGTTGGAATAATGTTACATTGACATTCAGTGTAACAATATTTATGTAAAAATTCAAACAACATGCTTTTATTCGGACTTATACATATTAAAATATATAAAAGAATAAGGGAGCATATTCAGTTTTATTGTTTTTTAAATGAGTAAAAAATTCTTACTCACAAATGGGCAAAGCCTATAGGATAGTGGCACATTTTAAAAATGTAGAATTACAACTAATTAGTATTTGGGGTGAAAGTAATTCATCTTTTAATATGTCATAAATTGAGTTTTGTTGTAAATATGCCTGATGAGATTGTTACACTGAATGACATTTTAGTGGGTGTCTTCTGTAAATTTGAGGAAAATGAATGATATTTTTTGCTCAGAAAAACAAAATGCAATGAAGTTAATTAATTGCATTAACAATTTAAAGCAGTATTACACTTATTGTTTTTATGCTTTAACCCTTTTTCGTCGCAAAGCTGTATTTTCAGCATCATTACTCCAGTCTTCAGCATCACACGATCCTTCAGAAATCACTCTAATATGCTGATTTATTATCAATGTTAAACAAAGTTTTGCTGCTTTCTTTAATTCTTTAATAAATGTAAAGATTAAAAGAACAGCATTTATTTAAAATAGAAACAATATAAACAACACAATTAAGTCTGTGGTGTATTTTTATTATTTTTTTGAAAGAAATTAATATTTTTATTCAGCAAGAATGTGTTAAATTGATTACAAGCGATAGCAAAGACTTATATTCTTGAAAAAAAGATTTCTATTGTAAATAAAGTATGTTCTTTTAAACTTTTTATTCATCTGAATAGTGAAAAAAAGAATTACAGGTTCCAAAAAATATTAAGCAGCACAACTGTTTCCAACATTGATAATAAAATGAATAAAGCAGCATATTTGATTTCTGAAGGATTATGTGACACTGACGACTGGAGTGATGATGCTGAAAATTCAGCTTTGCATAACAGAAATAAATTATATTTTAAAATATATTAAAATAGATATAAAATAAATAAAACAATTATTTACATAGAAGCATAAGAGACTTCTTTTAAAAACATAAAAAAGCTTACTGATCCCAAACTTTTGAATGGCAGTCTGTGTTTGTATGTATGTGTATATATATAGCAAAAGGCCTGCTCTAATAGCTGGAAATTACAGGGCACAAAATTAACAGAACCTCTTTTGAAAATGATGGCATAAAATAATTCTCACTGTTAATTCGCTTTCACATTCATCACTTGTTAGAACAAACACTTGGAGCTTTCTGACAGTGATTTATCACTAGAGGTCGCTGAATTTCCCATTGTCAGATGCTGCATTACATCCCTGCTGTGTTGTTGCATTGCCGACAACAGCTGCTGAAAATGGGGAAATCACCAGTTCTGAAATCTGCTGTCAGTGTCAAAACCTCTTTACATGGAGACAACCTTCCATAGCTTTGATCACTTTTTCTTTATCACATCACTCCTGGTTATTGGACAATGTTATATGCAGCAAATCATGACTGGGAGAACACATCTGCCTGCTTTTTGTTTGTCAAGATCGACATCCCTACTTTTTGGAAAATTATTATTGTATTTTAAGGTGCCATAGAATGCATTGATAGAATATTTTAAATTGTTGTCTGATATCTACATAGAAGGTATATGGCATATGGCATTTACAGCTCCATTTACAACCCTATTTGTCCCTAGAATGAAATGGTCTGTTATTACCTTATTTGGAAGGTTCATGAATAATAATGAGGAGCTCTGCTCTGATTGGCTGTTTCACAGAGCTGCTCATCTCAGTAGTTTGCACATGGAGGAAAATATATATTTAATCACAGAGCTCGAGCTGCTATTAATATGTGCTATTAACCACATATTTTACAAGTGTAGATGCTTGTTAGTGAAGCTCAGGATCTGTAAATTATTCACCATCTTCTGTGCAGTCATCTCTCCTTACTCTGTTTATGTGGTAAGTGAAATCTTATAAACTGCAATATAACAGGCTACAGCTAGCAATAAGCCAGCCGTGTCCCTCCTCTAGTGAAAAAGTTATCTGGTCTGAATCAGGAGAGAAATCTGCCAAGATTAAGTACTATTTACAAGTCAAAAGAGTCTCAAACGGATCTAAACAAATGTGTCTGGATTTTGATGTGAGAGACAACAGGAGATGGACATAATATGAATTATGGATGCATATTTTGACCAAAATGTCTAAATGATGTATTCGTTTCTTTTGGTGGTGTGATGGACTGGAGTGGTGTGGATTATTGTGATGTTTTTATCAACTGTTTAGACTCTCATTCTGACGGCACCCATTCAAGAGGATCAATGAGCAAGTGATGAAATTTGCATTTAACAAATCTCATTAAGAAACCCACCTGCATTTTGATGGCCAGAGGGTGGGTGAGCTTTAAGCAAATTTTCATGTTTGGATAAACCGTTTCTTTAAAAGCATTGCAAGTTAGCATATTTCAGCACTATAGTATTGTTTAGAAATGAGTAACCCAAATGCTCCCAATGCATCAACAAAACTCAGCTTGTCATTTGAGAACTGGATCTTCGCAGGCCTATATTTCAGTTTCTTGAGGAAATTAAATTTAGGATTTTGGCCGAAGGTAGGTCATGATGCGGCACTGTCCATAAAACATACCTCTCCATAATTCTCTGCTCCAATGCCATGTTTCATGTGTACATTGAGCAGAGTGTCTGGTATTCTCCCAGAACCAAGACTGGAGAATGAATGGATGTATTGTGAAAGAGCCAAACATTCCAGGAAATGAGTGTTCCCCACCCCCTAGTCTCCTTCCAAAGCCTAGTCGGGACACTTATTTTCTACAGGAGCCTTTTAAGGCCCAACCACCCATATGGAAGCCTGCAACAACTATGAGACCGAATACATTTGATGACGCCAGTACTGTAGCAAATGGCTAAAGCTTGTGCTTCATAAGGGTTTAATACATCACTTCTCATTATTAGAGAGTTCAGACATCTGTACCAGGAGCAATCAGGTGTTCATAAGAGACATGATGACAATATCTTTTACTGACAAATGAAGGTATAAACTTGTGGTGCAAGACCTGCCACTGATAAACCATTTTTATAAACCTGTTTTGTAAACATTTTATACTACTCAGTTCTTTTAGTTACTATGGAAGCCAGTTTTTGCAATCTAAATAAAAAAGGTACTTTTTTTTCTCACAGTTGTGAGTTTTCATCTTGCAATTCAGATTTTTTTTCTCAAAAATGTGATTTAAAAGCACAGTTGCAAGTTATAAACTCAATTGCAAAAAATAAAGTCAGAATTGCGAGATGTAAACTACATATAGATAAACTCACAATTCTGACTTTTTTTCCTCGCAATTGCAAATTTGCATCTCGCAATTCTGACTTTTTTTCTCAGAAATGTGAGATATGAAACTGCGAGTTATAAAGTCAGAATTTTTATATAAAGTTAGAAAAGCGGGATGTGACTTTTTCTCGCAATTGCAAGTTTGTATCTTGCAATTCTGTCTTTTTTTTATCAGAATTGTGCATAAAATATAAACTCGCAATTCTGTGAACATATCAGTCTTTTTTCTCCTCAGATCTGGACTTTATAACTTGCATTTGTTTATATCACAATTCTGAGAGAAAAAAACAGAATTGCAAGATACAAACTCGCAATTGCAAGTTATAAAGTCGCAGTTCTGAAAAATAAAATCACAATTGCATGATATTAACTCGCAATTGCGAGTTATTAAGTCAGAATTGCGAGATACAAAACTCACAATTGTGAGAAAAAAAGTCACATACCGCAATTCTGACTTTATAACTCACAATTGTGCATTTATATCTCACATTTCTGAGAGAAAAAAAAACAGAATTGCGAGATACAAACTCGCAATTGCGAGTTATAAAGTCGCAATTCTGAAAATTAAAATCACAATTGCATGATATAAACTCACAATTGCGTGTTATAAAGTCCAGTTCTGAGGAGAAAAAAAGACTGATATGATCACAGAATTGCGAGATTATATCTTAATCAGAATTGTGAGAAAACAAGTTACAATAACCTTTTTTTTTAATCCAGTGGTGGAAACAGGCTTCCATAAAAGTTACAGTACGTAATTTTATTTATTTGTTTATTTTTAATAAATAAATTATGAAAGAGAGAGTGCAAAGTCGAGACTGATTTCGCGGGAAATAGTGTAGGCCTACCTCATTTGCCCATGCATGTCATATCACAGAGAAAAGAAACTCCATCTGAGTAATTTGAGAAAAAATGGACATGGATTTAAAACGGCAAACCCCAGATGAATCACTAGCTGTAAAAACAAATAAACTTATTTTTTTGCCCATCCACTCTGATACTGTATGTGTACACCACCACATTGACCCACATCATCTGCGCTGAGAAGCAGAGCCGAAGCACAACCAAAACAATGTTCCTCCGCAACAGCCATGCAGTTTTATTTTTAACCGCTAGAGGGCCAAACGTTACACTGTGAAATGTTTTTTAACTCAAAGTCTGACATGAGTTTACCAGTGCTCCATATCAGAAATTTAAAAAAAAAATGGTATGGAACAATTTATTGTACCTTTACACAAAATATATATTTGAACCAATGTATATGTGTTTTTGTTGAGGATCATATTTGATCCATCAGGTTTTTATGGCTCATATTGTCTGCAATAGTGAGAATGTAGAGAAAAAATGCGGTCACTCTATATTTCCAATAATATGTCTTAGTAAGATGAGCTTGAAATGATCCAAACATATAATCCAATGCAATCCAATGATTTGCTGGAAACAAATGTTCCTCAAAACATCCTGATGATCAGATTTGAGACTCTACAAAATGATTGATGGAGAATCAAGTAAAGCCAAGCTGTTTCAGTCCAGTAAGTGTTCATCTGCAAATATTACAACGGTTATTTTCAAGTTTACTTGATTAAAACCAGTAGAGATTTGACAAAGACATCTGAAGCATGAGCTGAAGGTGGATGTTTGTGCAATTAAAGACATCTGGCTTAGTACAAAAAACTCTTAACTATCAGTCAGACGACAGAAGGCATGGAGTAGATTGAGTGTGAAACGGGTTGAACAGCCATGTTTTGTTGATCATTTTGAGGCCTTAGAAATTGGACTATTAAATATGAAACAGTATGCTTTATAGAGCTAAGATCATTGCATGGTGTTAAAGACAAAACTAAAAAAAAATATTGTTAATTTTCATCAATCTAAATCAGAAGGAATATCATAGGCATGCTACTGTTCTACTAACATGTTTAAGAAAATATTGACGCCGTTTCAACAAAAACCATTATTTTGTGGAAACAGTGATTAAAATTGGAGAACAGTAACCACAGCAGCCCCAAAGAAGATTACAACTCAAATTTGAGAGGGTCACAGCTGTCAGAAATCAGTAGAAGCATGATCCAAACCATGACACTTCCTCCTCCACCTTTCACTGACTTCTTTGCACACTCAGGCTTCAGTCTTTCCACAGTTTCAGTTTCCACAGTGATCCAAATAAATGAAACTTGCTCTCAGCACTAAAGTCAACTTTGGACAAGTTCTCCTCTCTCCACAACATGCTCCTCAGCAAACTTGAGTCTAGCCTTTTGAGTATTTCTGCTGATGAGATTTCTCTTAAGCATGATGAGACAGACAGACAGATCCTTACCCTGTTCAGCACTGACCCGGCAAGCAATTCCAGCTGCAGTGTTGAACCGGTTCTACATTGAGACCTTTTTGGAGGACTTGAATAAATTAGGGTCATTGTAAACCTGCAATATTTAAGAAATCACCAATTTCAACAGGGTTTCAGTCACCTTCGAGTAGTGAGAATTGGAGGAATGCTGCCAGATAAACAGGGTTTGTCATATAATTAAAGCAACACTAAAGAGGTTTTTTTTTACCTTAAAATAATGTTTCTGAACTTGTGTCAGTGGTTCATCAACTCATAACAGGGTGAAACGGCACTTCCGCGTTCGCTTTGCGACCCTCTATCAGCCATAACAGCACTATGTAAGTTTGGGTCGTTGGGTAGCGGTTTTGTAGTTCAAATGCGACTTGCTTTACGGCAAAAATAAATAGCAAACAATGTCATTATTATGTTTTATTTCGTTTTCATACTTTCATAAAGTCATGCAACATACTCTACCTTGTCACTGGACATCGTTATTTCCAAAGCCGGTCCTGGATAGCCTCCAAACACATAACGTGCATGTGACGCGATGGTAGTCTAAATTATTTACGACAGCGGTAATGGACAATTCCGCTTCCAACCTGGAGAGGGAGCGAAGTTCTTTTGTGTTGCTTAAAGGATAGCTATTGCCAAAATGCAACCTGGGCTGTTTTTTTTTTTTTTTTTTTTTTACTGTAAACGAGACAAACTTAAAAGCATTATTACGACAAATGAGCCATTTTTAAGATTGACCGTGATTTCGTTTTGTGGTCAATGGGCGGTGAATGGGAGTTCTAGGGGCATTACTTTGAGCGCATCAAAATCGATATTTGTACAACATTAAGAAGGCTCGACACACTATGAAACTTTGCTCGAAGTATCGCCTGGGTCTCTACACATGAACTCCAGCATCGAGAACATTGTTTGTGTACACAGAGTTTACTAAAAAGAAAGGTTTTGAACAACTCACTTACACTGTTTGGGTTTCTGCTCACAGCCGTCTTCCCAGTCAAGAAGTGTCAATCTCCGAATGCGAATGAATGGACTCCATAGGACAAAATATTAGGCTTATATGAGGCTCTTTTTACAACTAGAAGGTTAATATTGTTTTTCACTTGCGACAAAACAACCAATTAGCCGTGCATTTATATGGAAATATGCTTTAGGCGCTATCCATCCTCGCATTCGGAGATCGACACCTCTTGACTGGCAAGACGGCCGCGAGCGGAAACTCAAACAGTGAAAGTGAGTTGTTCAAAACCTTTCTTTTTAGTAAACTCTGTGTACACAAACAATGTTCTCAATGCTGGAGTTCATGTGTAGAGACCCAGACGATACTTCGGGTAAAGTTTCATGGTGTGTCGAGCCTTCTTAGTGTTGTAAAAATATCGATTTTGATGCGCTCAAAGTTATGCCCCTAGAACTCCCATTCACCGGCCACGAAACAAAATCACGGTCAATCTCAAAAACGGCTCGTTTGGTGTAATTATGCTTTTAGATTTAAGTTTGTCTCGTTTACAGTAAAAAAAAACAGCCCAGGTTGCATTTTGGCAACAGTTATCCTTTAAGGAAATTAGCACCAGCTGCCAGATTAACACCATGACCTGGAGGTATCTGTAAATTCTAATTTTGATTAGAGTTCTTTTTTCAAATATTCATACTCAAGTTTTTTATACTTCAGAATACAATTAATGAAATATGCTTTAAAAAAAACTTCCTGTTCCTGTTAGATTAAAATCAAATTAGCATCAGTGACCTTGAAATTTAGGAAATGATAGGTTGTTCTCTAATTTTGATTTCCATCGTAGATATATTGTTAATAATTCATCATTATTAATGTACAGGGTGTTTACAGATTAAATATGTGTTTTTACAAATGCATGCTTTTATGTGCATATTAGTGGTTGAGTGTTGTACAGGGTTGTACACTTTTTTGTTTCAGGTTTCTGCCAGATGAGTGGGTTTACAATGTGCATGAATTAAGAATGACTTTAAAATTACAGTGCAATTAATACATTTTGATTACATTTGAATTGAGGTGATTAACAGGATACACAATTGCAATCAGAAATAAATGACCTGAAAATCATCGAAATCCAAATTTGTCAAGACAAACTGAATGCTGGTTTGAAAAAGCCTTTTTTGTTGTTGTTGTTGTTGTTGTTGTTGTTGTTTTAAAACTTTAAATAGCCCTGAGGATTGACCTATAGACAAATTTTCTTTGCATTGTAACTGTAGAGGGCGAATATCCAACAAACCTAAAACTGACTAGATCGCTCTTCATGAACGCGCTGCGCCTGTGAGATTACCTGAGCGCGTGCTCGGTGCGCATGCTCGCGATCGACTGAGCGAAGGCAGTTTCACACACAAGACTGATATTTAAATAGGTGGCGTTTAATAAATACGTCACTACATAAAATTTTAATGCATAAAATTCGTCAGTCTATCATCTAAAAACCAGTCGCCGTCAAAACTCATCAGTTCTGCACGAATCATAGAAACTACATAGTTTAGACTAAAAGCTGCATTGATAATATTTTACCTAGCCTAGAATAATTATGTAATTTAGCAATATAATATAGCCGTGCATTCATAGGTTATGAGCTATATGTTAAAAATAGACCTACCTAATGTACTAAACTGAGCTATTTCTTTTTCATATTTTTTACATCATACGCCTTCACTTATCATTGTAGGCTGCTAAATAAGCCATTAATCTACTTTTTTTCTTTGATGCGACGATAGACTTCCTTCTGTTTAATTTTACTCCAATAAAAATAAGTATTTGAATAACATATATAATCAGCTATTGGGATTGAAAGAAAACATGCTGTAAACTCACATTCTTTATACATAAGCCTTACCATTATATACAAATTTGTGTTTCATTGGAGAAAATGGCATCTGACATCAGTATAGAACCTTTCCATCTTACGTTTTGCTATCTGCGCATTTGTGTAAATGACAGGCGTCCAAACGCGCGTTCCAGAGGAAAACGCAAATGCACTGAACAAAAAAACAAAAAAAAAAAAAAAAAAAAAAAAAGCAGCAGCAGCTTCTTCAGTCCAGACACACGCTCAACACTGGAATCCCAACACGTAGTTATCCATATATGGGCATTTTCCTGTTTGACAGTGTTACGTCACAGCGTGACGCGTGAGCAGGTGCAGATGCTGAGACTGGAGGGGTCAGGAGATAGAGACGGCACATCGAATATACATTTAATTATGTGCAACTGCAATACGGATTAACAAAATATAAAATAATCATTGATAAAATAATTTATATTAAAAAACAGTAAAGTTGGTAGAGTATTCTCACTGCCTCATTTTCACCTAAGATACCTTGTATCTGAATTATAGGCAAATTATCAGATTAAAGTATAGGCTATAGTGTCAAAAACTTAGGTGAGCATCAGTTTGCATGAAGTGATCACGTTTTATAATACGTCATATGCACAAGTCATACATTATTCATAAGGACGTTATGCATATCAGGGTCCATCAGAATTTTATGAATGAATATGTGGCACCGGCCACATTGCGTCCTCACAGGGGTTATCGATTCACTGCGCGCAGCTTTACCACAGTAACTTCTGTTTCGGTCGACAATTTAGTTCAGAACGGCTGAAATGATAATATGCCCGAATGTGCTCAGAAAGCTCCGTTTTCATTGCGTGTTCTGTGGAGGCGCTCCCCGCGTGTGGAATGGTACGGTCCGTTTCATTCATAAAATTCAGGCGGACTATAAATAGGCGCTCGCTGAGCGGAGTGTCACTGACCAGGTTTATAAACCTGGAGAGAGCGACTCCAACATCACGACGCGAGACATCTGGATCATAAAAGCTGGAAGCCAGTCAATAGTTTTGTCCGTGCGCGCTGGAGAAATGTTTCTGAGCAAAGCGAAGAAGACTGATCCGGACTCCTCATGCTCTTCTGCTGGGGACACCCGCCCGAACAAACCCACCGATGCCCCGATGGACAGCAGCACACAGGTAGAAGGATGAATGATAGATGCTTTCACTTTCATGCGTTAGCTACATCATAACAAAACCATCTACTAATATATAATGCAAATGCATGTTTTTGGAAGACATTGTTTTTTATTCGAATATGCATTATTGTGAAATGTTGAAAATAAAACATATTATTATTATTGTGAAGTGTTTTAAATAGTCATATTTACAAGATTTTAAAACAGCGCGCTATTGCGTTGCGCGCGCTTTATGTGTTTATCTGAATGTTTTGTTTTGTCGCGCATCCTTTGCAATGCAGCGAAACATTGTGTAAATGCAGCTGTTCATTGAGAAAAATAAATCCATTGAGGAGAGCCCACAGCAGCCCTGCGTAAGCATTGACGTCAGAGACAATGCAAAAGTTAAATATTGATCAGGAGACTATTTTTAGACGCTCGAGTTTATTTAAAGCAAGAGTCTTAAGTGTAAACTATTAAAAAAATCTAAAATAAAGACAGACATTTGAAAACCTGGTTATGCACATCATATGCACATAAATCAGTGTCATGTTTATATAGGCAAAATGACATATTTCCATTGCAATTGCAGGGATCGTGCGTGGACGCCGAGTCTCCAAGCTCGTTCGTTCCGACGGTCACCGCGATCTCCAGCACACCAGACCTGCAGTGGATGGTCCAGCCGACGATCATCACATCTGTGTCTCCGTCTCTGGGTAGAGGCGAAAGCAGTGAACCGGCAAAGAGCAAGGCGTCTGGGAACAAGGGGAAATGCGCGACCAGAAAGAGCAAGAGCGAGCAGGTACATTTCTGCCTTTGCTGCATGTGATAATCTGTGAAGCATGTGCTCGGGATTGATGGGGATGCAGCTCTTGCTTTGGCATGTTGCCTAGACCAGCAGCATCCACTTTATATTCAGGTCACAGCAAGTCTGCAACAATAGACTATTTTTAGACGCATTGCAGAGAAAGACGCGTTTGCCATTGGGGTGAATTGGCGACACAAGTCAAGCGGGTTTTGCGCGCGATGCGTGGATGCTTCGAGATGGTAATAAGTGCAATTCATCTTGGCTTTGACTAGCTCTCTCCGGAGGAAGAGGAGAAGAAGAGGATCAGGAGAGAGAGGAATAAAATGGCTGCAGCGAAGTGTCGCAACAGACGGAGAGAACTCACCGACACCCTTCAGGCAGTGAGTACAAACACCACAACTAAAGCTTTCATGCTCAAAGCTCCATTACATCCCAAAATGACAATTCTGTGTCTGTTTACTCAACCACTATTAAAAAGTAATCCATAGAATGCGGTTTTGCGCCATTCTCCAAAGCTTCAGAAGTCGTATGATAGCACTGTGTGAGAACATACTCAATTTGTTCTTCCAGAAAACATCCATTCAAATATTGAAATCCTAAACCTCATGCCATTGGTTGATTTGCTGTTTGGAGTGGTCGAGATGTTCAAACATGTTTTTAGGGGAGTCCATCTACCAATGGCGTATAGTTGGTTCTAAATACTAAGCTGGAATATGAAAGATTTGAACAGAAAAAAAAAGAACTCCAAACTTTTGAAATGGTGCGTCAACGCAACGTGTGTCTGCGTCATTTGATGTCAGTGGCACCATATTTAAGTAGGTCTGTTCTGAAATAAAGAAATAAAGAAATGCAAAAATCTTAAAAGAATCCAAAAGAATGCTGCAGAAGAGCCACTGGTTCCCACAACAACCTTTCATTGAGCATTTTTTTCTCAGTCTGCAGAACATTTTGGTAATCTAATAAATTGGTGATAAAAATAAGAACCTTTCTGCTATAAATAACATTTTGTGGAATATGAAGTATCCATGGATGTTCATGGTTCTCCATACAACCACAGATGACAATAAAAACCTGTGTAACAATTTAAAATATGGGTAAAACTCCTGTAAAATATAAATACATGAAATTCCTTCATATTACCAGCATATTCCGCGTTTTATCTTAGAGTGCAGAAATCTTAATGTTTTGTTATTTTGAAGCTTGACCCATCTGAAATCTGTATAACTAAGCTTTCTATTGTTGTATTGCTTGTTAGGATAGGATATTTGGCCGAGCTACAACTATTTGAAAATCTGGAATCTGAGAGTGCAAAAAAAAAAAAAAAATTTTGAGAAAATTACTTTTAAAGTTGTCCAAATGAAAAATATACCTGTGCTACTTAAGACTGGTTCTTGGTTTTGTGGTTCAGGGTCACAAATAGAAAAGGCAAGGAAATTCCTAGAAAAAATGTACTAAAGGATGTGATTATATTTACTATTGTTTTGAGTTTTTTGAATTTTTGCAAGTGAAATCCAGTCATTTCAATAAGAATCATGCGTGGGGATGAAAGATTTCCATGCATATTTCGCATTAGGTTCACTTTGGTCTTCAACAGAAAGTGGCTTGGTTTGAAAGTGCCATTTGTGAGAGCAATGCTTCATGCATTGGCACACTATGGACACAAAACTGTGCTGAAATTGCCCTTAAACCATATAGGTTTGGAACGACATGAGTGAGAGTGAATGATCTTTTTCCTTGAAATCTGTGGATCTGCTTGTGGAATAATCCTACTTTTGCTTCCTCCAGGAAACAGACAAGCTAGAAGAGGACAAAGCATCCCTCCAGGCTGAAATTGAAAATCTCCTGAAGGAAAAGGAAAGGCTTGAGTATGTTCTGGCCACTCATAAACCTCTTTGCCAGCTGCCTGAAGAGCTGGACTGCCTGTTTCCAGAGTCTCCCCAGCCTCTTCCAACTTCAGAAACGGCTAGCAAACTCCCAGAGGACGTCCCGCAAGACGCCGCTTCCCTGCAGGACTTGGAGATCCCCATGGTACCGTCCACCGCCATTTCTGGGAACTCCAACATCCTGCTGTGCTCCAGCGCAGAGGTCAGTTTGTGCGACCTCGAGCCCTCTCTGGATGTCAAGGACGATCTCCTCGCCGGCGTCGACGAGGACCGGGTCTCGGCGGAAACCGCCCGCTCCGTGCCCGACATCGACCTGACCGGCTCGCTGGGCATCACGGACTGGGAAACCCTCTACAAGTCTGTGGCCAATGATCTAGAACCTTTGAGCACTCCGGTGGTGAGCACGTCCACACCTACCTGCAGCAACTACCTGTCCGTATTTACCTTCGCCTGCCCAGAGCTGGACTCCCTGGCCGAGGGCCTGGACGGTTGCAAAGGTGGCGTGAGCAAAGCGGAATCTAGCGTCGATATCCTCAACTCTCCCACCCTTCTTGCCTTATAAACGCAAGCGTAGATGGTGTGACGTCACGATATTGTTCTTAATATCTACTGGATATCGCAGTGTTCTGATGTCCAGATGTTTGATGTTGGTGTGAAGCCAGCTGTTCTATGGCTGCATCCATGTCATGTGTGCGGGACAGGGTTTACTTTCTTCCAGAGACCTTTGATGTAGCCCAAATACAAGAGCATGGATAATTATCTTACGAGCAGATACGAACTATGTTCTGGATTCAAAAGCATGCACGAGAAATCACGAGAATATATCTATATATATAAATATATATATATAACATATATAGTATATATATATATATGTATCAGTTCCATATTTGTTTGATCTGGTGCTAAGTTCTGTGGAATTGACTGCGGTTTTGTGTTTGTTTTCTATGGCAATAGATTATCGACTCGTGTTGTGCTTTAATATACAGTCATCGGAGTTATCGCATACCTCAGTGTCATCATTCGACTGTGTTTTCACATTGTTCTTAAATGTTTAGAGTTTTCCATGAAAACATCCAGTGCTATATTGATGGAGATGTATTTTATGATAATTTATTTTTCTACATTTTAAATTTGACTTCTTTGTCAAATGAAAAGAAATGAGCATTGATTGCTGAATAAATATTCACGATATACAGTCATGCACTGGTGTTCTTGTGTCCTTTGTTTCTAAGTGAATTGTGGCTAAAAAGCAGAGCTTAATAATTGACATTTTACACAGTCATCCTTACACCAAAAAGATCAGTTGCAGATTATGGGATTGCATTAATGCACTGCTTTTTTATTTTTTATATACTGGCAATCATCAATAATTTTTTTAATACAGTGTGGTTTTAACTGTAAAGTTCATCTCAGATCTTCAGTGATAGTTAGGGTTTGATAAAACGGCTTATGGAATACACACCAGAGACAACTGGCATTCCAAAGGAAATCACACCCTCTTACTGATAGACTAAAAGAGAAGTCCCAAAAAATGAGTACTGTCATAAGATATGTGATCATTAGATGTGTGTATGTGGACTCATAGGTCAGTTTAAATGAGTAAAGTCATTTGAAGCTCAAAATTATGCCTTCTAACCTTTCAAAGTGCTCAACTCTGATATGCAGTGTTTTGTAGAACTGAAGCACTTAAACATTTTCAGCTCAAAAGGATACACAGCGTTTGTGTTTTGTACACTAGTGCAGCTGCTTTCTGGTGTACAAAAACAAATAGATGTTGACTGATGCTTGCAAAAACCTTATTTATTTCATATATTTGTACAAATTATAATATAGGTATACTGTAATGCAAAAATACTACACAGAACAAATGATTGAATATTACTGAAATTACATGTTATATAACACAATGTAATAAAATTTAGTTTCACTTACTTTTGTGTATGGTTCTTCTGTAATTCTGTGGTGCTAATTACTGTACTATTTATTTTTATGTAGCATTAATATTTAGGTACATTTTAAGTTCTATCATTAATCATGAAACATTAGTTTAGGACAGATTTTTTTGTTACTAATTTTGCATTTATTTTATTTATTTATGTTTAAGATATTTTGCTTTTGGAAGGATGGGAACATTTAGAAGTAACTGTAACATTCTGGGAATATTCTAGTACTTTCTGGAACATTCCAGAACATTGTGGGACTAGTCATAAAAGACAAAAATCATCCAATGGACACTTTTGTTAACTGTTTATGTTAAACTATCGTTGTTAACTCAGTATTTTTCATGTACCATGTCATTTTTATGCATGAGTAATGACAGATTAGCATGTATAAATTGTCAACATTTTTTCTTTCTATGAGTATGTTTAATAAGACACAAAAAATTATTTAAATTTCATTTTCAGTATGTCAAACTTCATAAAAATAAAAGCAAAACAAAACTTTCAAAAAAAATGTTTCATGGTGTAATAAATCAGTTTATTCTTTGGCTGCAGGTTTTTCTGAGCTGGTGTCTGGTTTAATGAGAATGTGTTATTCAGAATAATTTTGTATTTATTTAAAAAATACCACACTTTATCTTAAAAGAGACAAATAAAATTCAGTCTTTTAAATGGACAGGAACATATTTTTTCATGTCTGGCAACTTGATAAACAGCTTTTCTGATTATATAAAATTATTGTCAGCGCACCACAGTGTACAAATGAACTGGTTCAGTGCATTTATATGTCACATGCTCAGTTGAATAATTCAAACTGAATGGAAACTAGAAAAAGATTAGACTTTCAAGATTTCTTATCCAGAGTTTACTGTCAGCACCTTGAGCATCAAAAATTCATGAAACTAAGCATGTTTCCTTCTGCATGCTCTCCATATCTACTAAGATTTAAGACATTTGTATTTGTGCAGAGATTGAGATCTGACATCATTAGTCAATGAAATTTGATTGGCTGGCTATTCATATTAGAGAATATGTTATGATTATGAAACCCCCAGAGATGATGCCTTCCTTTTTTTAACTATCCACCTTATTTTTCAATGCAGAAGTACACAGTTTTCAGTGAATGTGTAAGACATACGGTCTATTAGCTGCTGTTTATAATTAAGATGTTTTGTACAGCTACATATATGCATGTGCATGTGGTTCAATAGCTTTACATACAATAAAAAATGCAAAGACATTTATTTATTACTACAACGTTGGTGCACTTATATCTCCTTATCTGTGATCTTCAACACGCTCATAGATCATTAAATTGAACCTTTGTTTTATATATATCCTAATTTTGTAACTGGTTTCAATTTTGGTCTGTGTTTGATTATATGGTGTATTAAGGTTTATAGCAGGTGTTAACAGTGATTAACAACTACAAATGTGTCACACACACACACCATGTGTATGTGATAAATCTTCACTCGACTGCTGATGTTGAGAAACACGCAATAGAGCCTGAGTGACTCTTCACACTTTACATTATAAATGTCACATACAAAATAGCATCAAATAGTATGATAGTACCATTTGGATAAGAACCAGAGTACCATGTAAATATCATGGTACACACATTCAAGTATCAAGCTGCCAGGGGTGTTAAACTAAATCTTGCTTCATTAAATTATTGCAGCTTCTGAAAAACTCTATAATACAAATATTTCAAACTCCTAGGTCTTTAGTCTGCTCCTCTGCAAGGTTACTCACTCCTTGTTCTTCTTGGTGCAATTAAGCAAACTGAGATATCCTTTTCTATTATGGAGTGACAAATTAAAATACCCGAAATCCTCTCAGTAAAAACATTTGACTCTAATATGTCAAAAAAAATTAAACAAGAATTTTGAAACGGACTTCATCCAGTGTTTAGATTGTTGTACTAGAAATGCATTAGGGCATATTTCTACTTTGCATATTAAAGCATTTTAGAAAACTTGTAACACACATGTTTGCAGTTATCGTAATCAATCAACTGAGTAAGTAATGTGATATTAAGTATTTTTTTTACCCTATTCGCCTGCAGTGTCTCGCCTTAAGTGTAACATTTCCATAGAATGACCCATATATTGATCGCCCACTGTGTTTTTATATATATATATACCAGGTACCATGGTATTTTATTAAATGAAATATCACTGTAAAACACTAGGCTACTAATAAATGCTTGTCAGACATTGGAGATTGCAATATACCGACCTGAGAAAATAGTTTCCATGAGGAAAATATTCAAGCAATCATGTCCTGTGTGTTTTCTCTCAGCTGTTTAGTCTGTTAGCAGTGATGCCTGAGAGCAAATGAATCACTCTTTGGATCTCTTCAGTCAACAGGGTTCATTCGGACAGTTCACTCGTGCACTCAATCGTTTGCAGCGGTTATTGTAACGGGATCCTGTGAGTCAGAAACCATTGTGGTAAAGAAATATAAGCAGCATTTTATTGCCCGTGCAAATTTGTGCATTGCAGGTCAATGCAATTTATATTCACGCATGCATTATAAGAGAATCAAAATATGGGGACACTTTTTGAAGAGGTACCAATGAAAGGCTATAGAAGGGCTCCTCCGCTGAAAGAACTTGTGCTTGGCAGTGGAGAGCATGTAAAGCGCTGACGGTGAACGGAATGTTTGTTTTCTGGTTTCTAAGGGGTGGAGCGAGTCTGCTCCTCACTTCTCCACTTCTCCATGTGTGTTTTCCCTGCAGTTCATTTCTCATCCTCCCTGCTGACGTCTGACTTCCGCATTCCTCGCTCTTCCCGATCAGGGATCAGCGCTCGAGACTCGAGCTGATGCAACGATTCCCGCTCTTCAAGATCTACTCGCGACCTCCAGCTGACGTCACAAAGGGACTCCATTCGCTCACCTCGAGACCAAAGTCAGGTAAGAGCGCAACTTTGACAACTTTTGCACGGCTCGGAGTCCGGCCGCTGCAGTTCTCCATGGCTGTGTCTCAAAGCGCGGAGAGCCGCCTAGACAGAACGCATTTTTGCGCATCGCGAGCGCGCAGCAGCATTTTTGGGCATCGTGCGCGCGTTCCGATTCAGCCGAGCTACTGCGCGTCTGAGATGCGCAAAAAATGCTGTGTATGTAGGGGACTCGCTAGGTTTTGGGACGCAACCCGACTGTGTGCAAGCACAAAATGGTACATTGCAAAATAAGTAACGTGGATATTTCATAATCGAATACCAGCAGACAGCAGTGCATTCTATTGCTGTAGCTGCATGCCTCAACTGCAACTTAGATATGTCTTTATTTCCAGATTTGAACGCATTTCACTCGCCCATGTCCATCTCTAGTTGTAGCCTACATAGGGAATGTTCGCTTCCTAATATTCCGCGTCAATGATGATGATGATGGGACTGATAGACTCAGCACCGCTGTAAGCTGAAGTTTATGTTACATAAGAGAAACTTCCGCTTTGAGATCCTAGAGTCACTGTTGGGCGTGGTGCATATGCACGTTCACATTTTCATTATCTTTACATTATTGTTGGTGTCACTGAGCATAGGCTTGTATAATGCCTGCGAGGTAATGTCACGGGAATACTGTGGACACGAACTTTTTAATATTTAAAGATGTGACCCTGGACCACAAAACCAGTTATAAAGGTCCATTTATTTTTAATTGAGGTTTATGCATCACATGAAAGCTGAATAAAAAGCTTTCCATTGATGTGTGGTTTGTTAGGAAAGGACAATATTTGTCTGAGATACAACTGTGCTAAGGGTGCAAAAAAAAAAAATCTAAATATTGAGAAAATCGCCTTTAATGAAGTTGAAGTTCACAGCAATGCATACTAATCAAAAATTAAATTACGGTAGGGAATTTTCAAAACATCTTCATGGAATATATTCTTTACTTGACATCCTAATAATTTTTGGCATAAAAAAAGATCATTTTGATTGTATGGCCATGCTACCTAAGACTGGTTTTGTGGTCCAGGCTTACATATATCCAGTATAAGAGGTTAAAATATACAGTAAGGTACTAAAGTGTGAGACCACTAGTGAAATGCTATTTTGCATTGTAATAAATTAATGGATAAATAAATAAATACAGTTTGAGTTTAATGTTATTTGAATAGTGAATGTTTCAGTTCAGTAATTATTTTGTCACTTTTGCTTTAATGACAGCTGCATGAAACTGACATTAAACAAAGATGATTATGTTAAAAGCATATTATGGTAAATACATTTATTTTAGGGGGAAGAAAAAAATGAAAATAGTTAATATGTGACCCTGGACCACAAAACCAGTCATAAAGGTCATTTTTTTAAAATTAAGCTTAATACATCTCCGGAAATCTGAATAAATAAGCTTTCCATTGATGTACGGTTTGGTAGGATAGGACAATATTTGGTCAAGATTCAACTATTTGAAAATCTGCAATCTGAGGGTGCAAAAAAATATAAATACTGAGAAAATTGCATTTAAAGTTGTCTAAATGAAGTTTTTAGCAATGCATATTACTGATCCAAAATTAAGTTTCGACATATTTACAGTAGGAAATTTACAGAATGTCTTCATGGAACATGATTTTTACTTTTGCCATTAAAGAAAGAATATTTTTTACCCTTAAAATGTTAATTTGGCTATTGCTACAAATATACCCGTGCAAATGAAAAAGTTTTTGTGGTCCAGGGTCACATATGATCTTTATTTATATTTTAATATCTATGGCCTCTTTTTGCATTTTTGATCAATTTAAGCGGCCACAGTGATGTTTTCGCCTTTAGTGCACTGAGCAAGTCCAGTTTTACAGTATGTAGTTGGACATCTGCAACTGAATGAGATATCGGTGTCTTTCCCTCAGTCTATTCAAAACATGATCTCAAACTCGAGTGCTGCAACAAAGTTAAATGAACTATGTTGCCCTTTGCAGATAAACAATGCCCAGCAAGCATTTTCAGTTGTTCAGAAAAGGGTTTCAGTTCCACTCAAAAAGAAGTGGGCGATCAAATCTGGAAGCAATGTGTGAAACTGCTTCTCATTGCATAACAGTGCTATTATAACTGCATGCATAATGCAACGAAATGACACTGACCTTTACGGCGCTGACGAAAGTAGGAATGTTGATTATGACACACGGCTCTGCGCACTGATCTGATCAACAGTAACTCCACACAGATATATGTCACTGTGAACAAACTGCACTGAGACTGGCCTTTGGAGTGCACTATGACGCTTACAGGCGTATAAACACAAACTCTCACTCATCAGCAGATGGTTTTAGGATTTCCAAGCTGGTTTTGGGGAGAAACGTTGGGATTCTCAATTGTAAGTCTTTGACTTAATGTACTGTAGAAACTAGTAGCATTATTGTGCTTGAATTGTTTTACTAAATGCATAACTGTAAAATGATTAAAATGCATCAGTACTATTTTTGTGACCATTCAGGAGAGTGTAGTTAGTGTTTAACCATGCCACGTTTTGACAGAAGCATCATGCAGTGCGACATGCTATACTTTTAATTTTAACTATTTCATTCTGCATTATTAAATGGAACAGAATCATATATCTGAATTTTATTATTAATTTTGTTAATGTGTTTACATAAAAAAAACTGTTGACATATTTCTTTAAAAACAATTTAAACATCATGTGTGACACTGGAACACAAAACCATAAGTCATAAGAGTCAAAAAATAATAATTTAGATTCTGAATGTTGAATAAATAAGCCTTTCATTGATGTATTGTTAGGATAGGACAGTGTTTGGCCTGAGATACAACTATTGAACAATGCAGATTGCATGAGCAAAAAATCTAAATATTGAGAAAACCGCCTTTAAAGTTGTCCAAATGAAGTTTTTAGCAATGCATATTACTAATCAATAATTAAGTTTTAATATATATATATACAGTAGGAAATTTACAAAAGATTTTCATGGAACATGATCTTTATGATTTTTTGCATAAATGAAAAATCAATAATTCTGACCCATACAGTGTGTTTTTGACTATTGCTACAAATATAAGCGTGCAACTTAAGACTGGTTTTGTGGTCCAGGGTCACATTCGTTGATTGGAAAAGGTTGGCTTAGTGTGAGTTTTGAAGCTCTGATGTGGGAAATTTCAGTCATTTTTATAATTAGAAACAGTGGTAAAATTACTCAGATTTTATGTCTTAAAAAAGCCTTCACTGCACTTTACCATAAATAAACCTCATGAATGGTTGATTTAATGCTGCACAGAGGCAAAAGTCACTCTTCTCTTACAATCAATTCCATTTAAGAAGTTAGTATGTTGTTACACAGATAATAAGTAGAATAGGCTTGAAATTACACCTAACATTTGTTACAACTTTTAAAGGTGCCATAGAATGCATTTATACAGAAATTGTTCTCTGATATCTACATAGAAGGTATATGGCATAGGAAATGGCAAAAAATCTCCAGAAATGGTCCATTTACAACCCTAGGATTTGTCCCTAGAATGAAATGCTCTGTTATTGCCTTATTTGGAAGCTTCATGAATATTAATGAGCTCAGCTCTGATTGGATGTTTCTGGCACATGGATAAAAATATATATTTAATTAGTAGCTCTAGCCGCTTTTAATATGTGGTTTGTTGAATCTGCCGTTTTGAATCGGGGACATTTTAGTCTCATTACTGTGATCGTATGTGCTCTGTGTAAAGTTACAATGCAGAGGGAGTGCTTCTTACCACACAAGTTGAGCAGCTCCTCAGTGATTCTCCAGATCTGTAAATCATTCGCCATCATCAGGCAGTCATCTCTCTGTTTATGTGGTAAGTGAAATCCTAGGTATTGCAATGTAACAGGCTGGCGCTAGCATTAAGCTAACCTGTCCCTTCAGTGGCTTGCCTTGTTTTACTGATGTACTGACGTTACCGATGATTGGGCGATGCAAATGTTGGGGCGTAACTATCTCAGGAAAGTTTCGTAACAGCCGGTGTTTCATTGGAATTGACCTATTTTTCGGTGGTCTTTTGCAAACACTAGATTTATATAAGAAGGAGGAAACGATGGTGTTTGAGACTCATGGTATGTCATGTCCATATGCCAAGGTAAACACAGTTTTCCATTCTATGGCACCTTTAAATGAAATTTGAATGCATGCATTTCAATGCATAAGTCTTATTTATAGTTATAGCTTGGTTGTGTTGAATTGAACACATGGCAGTAGATTGATTACTGTGTTTATTTAGCTTGTTGTCCTTATTATATTTAGAGGAACAACATGATCAAATCACATCTGTGGCATGTTACATCATTTCTTTGGTGTATTACACAGCATTCCTCTGCCATCCACTATAATGGGGTGATCGATCAATTAGAGCGACACATTATCTGTTATAATGGAGTATTAATATACGACGTGTTAACGGTCACAGCGGAGGGAGAGTTAGTGAGCCCAGTGCTCTCAGGCTCTGAATTACGGCGCTCTATAGGACTTTCCAGTCAAAATCTAAACAAAGAGAACAGTGTTGTATTCTGTTTATTTTTCCAAATCCTTCATGCTGTCATTCCCTCAGTACATACTTGTCTTGACTGGTTCATATGAAGTTTTATTTGGAAGTGTGCTAAAAGTTTCAAAGATGGTGAATTTTATGGTGGAAATCGTTTTTCCATTGGGGCTTTTAGTGAGATGGCTCGTGTTGATTGAGTGTGTGTGTGGACAGAAAGGCGGCACACCTCATGAAACACGCTTGATCACATGCTCCTGATTCATATATGGCAGAAATAAAGACTGAAGCTATGCATCAGGGGGGTTTGAGTTAGCTGTTTGTGTCTGGATAGAATATAAGCTCACTACATACAGCACAGTACTGCACAGTTCGCAGATTGCTATTTAATTGCAGCAGCGTGCAAACAGTAGTATGCTACAGTGATGTCTCACAATTGGCCGTTTGATCACTGGCAAGTAGGCTCTTTCCAAATTAGTGAACTAGATTTGTCCATTTTCTGAAGAAAATGCAAGTGAGGCTTTTGAAAAACTGCTATGCTGTTGTTAACGTGTTTTGAGTGTTTTTAACCTATTTCTATGAGGCTGCCTGGGTGGTTTATCAGTCTGATATTTTGTAGTAATGCACTTAAATGATTATTATTTTATTGAAACCAAAACTAAAATTTTAATTTAGCTGAAAAATGAAACCTAATGTTTATTTAATTATCAAATATTTAATAATATTTTTATGGAAGCCCGTTTTCGCCACTGAATAAAATAATAATAATAATAATAATAATAATAATAGTTAAAAAAAGGTTATTGCGACTTATTTCACAATTCAGACTTTTTTTCTCAGAACTGTGTGATGCAAACTCGAAATTTTGACTTTTTCTTATAAATTGTGAGATATAAACTCGCAATTGTGAGTTATAAAGTCAGAATTCTGAAACATAAACTTGCAATTCTGAGAAATGAAGTCAGAATTCGCAATTCTGTGAACATATCAGTCTTTTTTTCTCCTCAGAACTTCACTTTATAACTCGTTATTGCAAGTTTATATCTCACCATTCTAAAAAAAAAGTCAGAATTGAGTTTATATCTTGCAATTCTGACTTTATAACTCGCAATTATGTTTATATCTCACAGTTCTAAGAAATAAAGTCAGAATTGTGAGATGTAAATGAGGTTAAAAGTCACAATTAGCTTTTTTATTTTTTATTTAGTGGCAGAAACGGGCTTTCATAAATTTTTAATCATCACACACAAAAAAGTTGCAAGTTGTATATTAAAAAGGCAGTTTGTATGTCAACTTTTTATAGCCTAATTAATTTCTACTCCAATTCATTGGTGAATTATTAACTTAAATAAACAGTGACTGCTTATAAAAACTTGTTTTAATGTCAGATTTATGTAAACATTATTTGATGTTTTTCTGCACAAAGCTTATTGCGGTTTTTGGATGACGTGTGATGTGCTTTGAAATGAAATTCAATTAAAAATGAAAAGTCAACAGTAAATCCAGTCTTAGTGTCTAGTGAGCTGACATGTTTACCTGTTATAGTTCATGTCCATAAACAAAATCCATGTCGTATAAACAAAATAAACACAGACAACATCAAAAACACCTTTGAATAAGCACTGCTCTGTTTCAGCCAAAGATTTCAGCTGTCCAAAACTAGCTAAATATTATTGGTTTCTGTAATTCAGTGCATTAAAAGGTCTTCAGATATTTGACCCTGGACCACAAAAACACACTGTAAAAAAACTATTTGTTGAATCAACTTAAAATAATTTGTTACCTGGCTGCCTTATCATTTTAAGTTCAGTCCACTCAAAAAAAAGTTAAGTCAACTTAAAATGTTAAGTTGTACTAGGTGATAATGTAGATATTTGAGTTGATTCAACTTAAAATTTTAAGGCAGCCACTTACCCAGCTTTTAAGTTTAACAAACCAATTTTTTGTTAAGTCAACTCAAATATCAAAGTTGCTTAACATTTCAAGCTGACTAAACTTATTTGAGCTGACTGAACTAAACATTTGAAGGCAGCAGGGTAAAAATTATCTTAAGTTTACTCAACAATTTGTGTTTTTTACAGTGCAAGCATAAGGGTCATAAATAAGCTTTCCATTGATGTATGGCTTGTTTGGATGGGACAATATTTGGCTGAGATATAACTGTTTGAATATCTGCAACCTGAGGGTGCAAAAAATCTAAATACTGAGAAAATTGCCTTTAAAGATGTCCAAATGAAGTTCCTAGCAATGCATATTACTAATCAAAACTTAAGTTTTGATCTATTTACGGTAGTAAATGAAAAGAAAGGTTCTTCAGATGTTAAAGGTTCTTTATGGAACCGTTTAGACAAAAAAGGTTCTTCTACTCTCTTAAAAATAAAGGTGGTTCACGACGCCATAGAAGCACATTTTTTTGTCTAAATGGTTCCATAAAGAACCGTTTGTCATCTGAAGAACCTTTCTGTTACAGAAGGTTCTTCAGATTATAAAAAGGTAAGAAAGACATGGTTCTTTAAAGAACCTTTGACTGAATAATTCTTTTTGGAACCAAAAATGGTTCTTCTGTGGCATCACTGTGAAGAACCTTTTAAAGCACCTTTATTTTAAGGGTGTACTTAAGGTTTTGTGGTCCAGGGTCACACTCTATCTCTTCTGAAGTGAGACATTTTCACTCATTTAATCATCCGCCTGGCAGAAGTCTCTTAGAAAAGTAAAAACACACTTTTCCTCAACAAGCCGCGTAATTTCAGGTATGAATCCATGACAGAAATGATGCATGACGAGCTATGTGCCCGTGTTAGTAGCCTTCTTGAGGTTAAGGATTTGTTTAAATGACTAACTCTCAGTATGAGCAATGATAGCTTGCCTTTGCAAAGACTAATTAAACTTCCTCTGAGTCATAACGGTTGTGTGCCGTACAGCGGTTCGCATATGGCAATGATTTCTTGTGTCATCGTGAGGCGTTTCTTCAAGAAGAACGTTCATGTAGTCGCTCACTTTCTGTAGTTCATCTGTCGGTGAGGATGCGTGACTCCAACAGGCTGCGAGAATGTTCTCTCCAACATATTGTTTTGTGAAAGGTTTTGATTTGAGGAGGACTTATGTAGGCCGATGACATTGTCCTGTTCCTCTGCGGCCACATTCCTCTCGGCTGACACGGAGAACAGCGCACAGATTTGGATGGAGGAAACATTGGTAGCGGGCGGATCTTGGCTGGCGCGCTCAGTTCTTCAATCCTCGGCTTAAAGGAGAATGTGTCTGGGTCTAGTTTTGTGCCTCTCGTAAAAAAAGGGGAAAAGAGCAGCTTCTCTTGCCAAGGGTCTGTAAGTGTTCATATGCCATACATTTGTCAGATGTGGAGGGAGATGTTGAATATCTTACTGTATGTGCAGAATGGCCAGTGCATGGACATGAGCGTTTTTGGTTGTTTGTTAGTTCTTCATTAGTATCTGATATGATGGATTCCAGTGACAGATGTGTCTTTGAGCATCTGGACAAAACCTGATTCTGATTTGTTGGTATTTCAGCGCAGGTGCTGTTATGAGGGTGACTTTTATTCTAGCAAAGATTTGGAATGCTGTAAAACACAATACACTTTGAATTAGTTTTCTTATGAAGTCTCATATATTTGACGACGATGTGTGCTAGTTTTTTTAAGAAAAAAATGCATTCTCTTAGCCTGGTTTAATGCATTTTCAGAAGTACTATAAGAAAGTCACTGGTGGTTTGACTTGCTGAATACACTTGCCATGTTTAAATGGTTCCATAAAGAACCTTTAACATCTGAAGAACCTTTCTGTTTCACAAAAGGTTCTTTGTGCACTCAAAAAAATGATTCTACCACACTGTACAGTTAATTTAAAAAAATCTTTTTCATTTAACACCATTGTGTTATGTTTCCCATTTAAACAATTGCATTGTGTTAAACTGATTTGAAACAGTTTTGTTTTGGTTCAACTCAATATTTTCATTTTGAATGAACGTATTTCAATTAAGTAGAGTTGAGAGTACATAAATTATTTTACTTGTGTAACTAGGAAGTGGATTTCCCCTTCCCATCATGCTTTGCACACGGCTGGATAAGGAGAGTAAATGTTGAAATAAAATTTTATTTTATGCATTTTTGTTAATAAAATGATCAAATTGGGAGACTTGTTAATGTTTAATGTTCTTTTATGTTTGTATTTAAAACAGTTTCTGGTATGGTAGTGTTTTTGGGGGTTACCATTGTGGTGAATGCATAGAGCATGTGCTTGGGTTGAGGACCTGATAACATAAGTTAAAGTTGTTTTAATAATAAAATAAACAACTACTTTGGGTATGCCATGGATGTAACAAAGCCATCTTATGGCTAATGCCTAATAAGTTGGTTAATGCCTAAAGTTAAGTAAATCCAATGTATCATTTTTTGAGTGTAGAAGAATGTCTGCCTAGTTATTTGTTTTCCAGTTAAATGTTTTAGATTGAGTTCAACAAGCATAAAATAATTACTTCATAAACGTATCAATTTCATTGAAACTATATTTTATCAAATTGTGTTGGCCCAACTCAATTACATTTCATTGCATGAATTTGTTTTTTATGAGTTGGGGGTCACACATATTTATTGGATGGAAATCCTGCCCTCAATTAAATTGAGTTCATCCAATGACTTATTTTTTCGAGTGTGGCAAAATAAGGTTCTTCAGATTATAAAAAGGTAAGAAAGAGATGGTTCTTTGACTGAATGGTTCTTTGTGGAAGCAAAAATGCAATTGTGAGAAATGAAGTAAGAACTGTGTGATATAAACTTGCCATTGCGAGTTATAAATTTCGAATTCCAAGATATAGGTTAAAACGGTTCTTCAGATTATAAAAAGGTAAGAAAGAGATGGTTCTTCTATGGCATCACTGTGAAGAACCTTTTAAAGCACCTTTATTGTTAAGAATGTACTTTGAGGGGCATCTCTTAAGATAAATATTAGCAGATAAGATGTATATTGCAATGGATAACTTTGGGAAAAAAGTAGTTTTGGTTTGGTGAAGTGAGCTTCTAAAGTCCACCTGAACTGCTGAATCCATCACAACGTTCAGAAATCAGTTGAAGACACACCCTTTTCACCAGCATTTAACCACTTTACAACTAATCCAATGCACTTCTTTCTCTTTTTGTTTCTTAAACTAGCTTTCTAATACATGTGTCATTGTATACTGTGACTATTGTTGGCTCTATGACAGATTGCTCTGTCGCTTTGGATAAAAGCATCAGCTAAATACATGTAAATTTAATGTAAATTTATTTACGTGAATCAGTTCAAACTGTTTGTATACTGATTCAAATCTCTGAATCATTTGCATCAACATTAGGAAATGCACTGGCATATTTGATATATTCAAATGTTTTAGAAAATATTGCTGTTTTTATGTATTGTGATATAGATTATTTGATTATCAGACTGTCATGCTTTGATTAAAAAGAAATCACAATTTAAAATGATTTCAGAACAAATGCATATAGTGCATGTTAAATGAATGTTGAGGTATATACAGAATATAATCTAAAGTACATTAAGATAATGTTTTTAGCTGTTTAATTTTGAATGTTTCCTTAAAGGATTAGTTCACTTTCAGAACAAAAATTTACAGATAATGTACTCATCCCCTCGTCATCCAAGATGTTCATATCTTTCTTTCTTCGGTCGTAAGGAAATTGTTCTTTGAGTAAAACATTTCAGGATTTCTCTCCATATAGTGGACTTCTATGGTGCCCCGAGTTTGAACTTCCAAAATGCAGCTTAAATGCAGCTTCAAAGGGCTCTAAATGATCAGGGTCTTATCTAGCAAAACAATGGGTTATTTTCTAAAAAAAAAAATTACAATTTCTAAACTTTTTAACCTCAAATTCTCATCTTGTCTAGCTCGGCAAGACTAGCATTTGAGATTAAAAAGTATATAAGTTGTAAACGTTTTCAGAAAATAACCGATCATTTCACTAGATAAGACCCTTCTTCCTCGGCTGGGATCATTTAGAGTCCTTTGAAGCTGCATTTAAACTGCATTTTGGAAGTTCAAACTCGGGGCACCATAGAAGTCCACTACGTAAGGGATAATGTACAGGCAGCCGGTAGTTATCGCAGAATTATAAAACGGTTAGTTCCATTCCTCAATTCTGATTGGTCAGCAGCTGTGTCGTATTCATGATACGGCACGGCTATGACCGCTTCACTCAACGGTTTTGTGTATCATTGAACTTCCTTAGCAACCACCCTTAGCAACGTAAACACAGCTGCAGCAGTTAGGGACTACTTTACAGCGGAAGGCAGTTAATGATTTTACTTTATGAAAACGTACAACCTAATTTACATATAAATTAATATATATTTTTGATATTAATATTTTTATTGTGTGGTAACCGTTTTATAAAAGCAATAAGGTACTTGAGGCCGTGCTGTATCGTGAATTCAGCCGTGATTTATTCACGATACAGCACGGCCTCAAGTACCTTATTGCTTAAATAAGCCCCGACAGTGTGATCAGGACTCGACGCGAAGCGGAGGGTCTTGTATCACACTGAAGGGGCTTATTTCTGCGATAACTACCGGCTGCCTGTACATTATCCCGCTTATTACACGGCTACTTGCCACATAAGGAAAAAAACTGGACATGAATATGAATTTGAAACCTTTTATTGGCATAATTGTTTTAAATTAACATTTTTATCCTTCCGCGAAACGATATAGTACCACGTGACTAACATTCAAACTATGTACGTTAGTAAGACAATTTAAATAGATTAATGTCGAAATTTTCCATTGTTAATTGTGGTTGTCCAGTGTTTGTCACAAGATGGCGCCAAACGGTAATCTTTGTTGGCACGGAGGGATTTTAAACATACAAGTAGTACCGGCTATGCGTTATTACTTTGGAGCGGTGATTATTTGAAAAGAACGGACCTGCAAATGTCTCAACTGACCAATCAGAATCAAGCATTCCAAAGAGCCGTGTAATAAATGGAGAGAAATCCTGAAATGTTTTACTCAAAGAACACCATTTCTTTACGACTTTAGAAAGAAAGACATGAACATCTTGCATGACAAGGGGGTTGAGAACATTATCTGTACATTTTTTTTTATGAAAGTGAACTACTCCTTTAACAAGTTCAGAATTAGAATTTAAATGTGCATCATTCAAATTTCAAAAGACAACTCACAAATGGCTCTGCTCTTTTCTCCAGCTGTGGTCACGGGTGTTTGTGACATGATGCCGGGACAAATACCGGACCCCTCAGTGACGGCGGGCTCACTGCCCAGTCTGGGGCCTCTAGCGGGCATTTCTGCCACCACACTGACTGAACATCTGAAATACGCCGACCTCTGCAACCTTGGGGCTATGCTGTCCCCTTTACATCTACTGGGAAAGCTGGGCAAGCGGCCACTCCCTATTAAAGCTGAGGTGAGCATCTTTCATCCTTTTCAGCACTGCTTAATTAAGCTTGAACTAGTGAGAGCCAGTATGTGAGACCTGTTTCATATAGCCTATGCATCTACAGTGCCTTGCAAAAGTATTCATACCCCTTCATTTTTTCACATTTTGTTTTGTTGCAGCATTATGTTAAACTGCTTTAAATTACTTTTTTTCCACATCATTCTACATCTCATACACCATAATGACAAAGCACAAAACAGGTTTGTAACAACTTTGCTAATTTATTAGAATTAAAAAACTGAAAAGATCCCGTTGCATAAGTATTCATACCCTTTTCTGGGACACTCGACATTTCGCTCAGGAGCATTCATATTGCTTCTAGATGTTCCTACACTTGGAGTGGAGTTAAACTGTGGCAAATTCATTTGAATGAGTCTGATTTAGAAACACACCTCTCAGAAAAGGTCTAACAGCTGAAAATGCATATTAGAGCAAAAACCAAGTCCTGAGGTCAAGATAACTGCCTGTAGAGCTCAGTGACAGACTTGCGTTAAGGCGATGATCTAGGGAAGAGTTCAGAAACAAATCTGCTGCATTGAAGGTTGACAGAAGCATTCTCCATAATGGAAGACGATTGGAACAACTAGGACTCTAGAAAATGTCCAAGCTGACAGAGATGGAGAGGTGAAAAGGTGAGGCAAAGAATGGCAGATAATTGCCAAATGCAGATGTGCAAAGCTTGTCACATCAGACCCAAAAAGACTTGAGGCTGTAAAGGTGCTTCAACTATGGACTGAGTTAAGGGTATGAATACTTATGCAATCTACTTATTTCAGTGTTTTATTTTTAATACATTTGCAAAATTTGCAAATCTGGGTTTTGCTTTGCCATTATTACGGTGTATGGAGTGTAAATTGATGTGGGGGAAAAACTAATTTAAAGCAGTTTAACATAATGCTGCAACTAAACAAAATGTGACAAAAATGAAGGGGTATGAATACTTTTGCAAGGCACTGTAGATGATTCATCCGCAGGAAACCCAAACCCTATAACAAAGATTTCATCATCTGAGTTCAGTCGGGTTTATACATTATTGTTCACTTCATTATTTGATGTTGCTTTTTAAAAGTCTGCAGCACATGCACTATTTTTTCAAAGTTGTAAATTAAAGATTATTGGAGAACATTTGACAGTGTTTCTGCTGTTGTTATAGAAGGTTATTTGCAGTTTCTTTGAGAAATTAAGTAGAAATTTGTGAATGAAGTTTCAAAGTAAGTCTTACATCATATTTTTAGTATGCACATCTGGCAGAGTACTGTGTATAGTTATCAAACTGCAGTGACTCCATCTAGTGGAGAGAAAGTGACTGTTCAGGCAAAAATTGAAAAATTGTGAATTTTAAGAAAAGCATACATGAAATGTTGAAGTGCACTGTTATTCGGCCCAACCATATAAAGCTATTTTTACACAGTGACAAAAAACAAAAACACTCCACAAGTGGCCTTATTGATGATAAACAGTTAAGGTCAAACGTTTGCATAGGCCTACACCTACACAAAAAATGCAAAATGTTAATTATTTAACCAAAATAAGAGAGAGCATACAAAATGCACGCTATTTTTTATTTAGTACTGACCTGAATAAGATATTTCACATAAAATATGTTTAAAGTAATAGTTGAATTTATAAAAATGACCCCATTCAAAAATGTACAACCCCTTGATTCTTAACACTGTGTTGTTACCTGAATGATCCACAGCTGTGTTCTTTTTAGTCATTTAGTGAGTTTGTGTATTTGAACCCTTTCCACTAATGACTGATTTTGAGATGCATCTTTTCACACTGAGGACAACTGAGGGACTCATATGCAACTATTACAGAAGGTTCAAACGCTCACTGATGCTCCAGAAGGAAACACGATGCATTAAGAGGTGAAAACCTTTTTGAATTTGAAGATCAGGGTAAGTTTATTTTGTCTTCTGGGAAACATGTAACTATCTTCCGTAGCTTCTGAAGTGCAGCACCAAATAAAAAAAATGATATTTAGGCAAAATTAGAAAAATGTACACATTTTCATTCTGTTCATAAGTTTACACCCCCGGCTCTTAATGCATCATGTTTCCTTCTGGAGCATCAGTGAGTGTTTGAACCTTCTGTAATAGTTGCATATGAGTCCCTCAGTTGTCCTCAGTGTGAAAAGATGGATCTCAAAACCATACAGTCATTGGTGGAAAGGGTTTAAATACACAAAATTGTTGAAAAACAAAGAATATGAAGAACGGCAGGCAGTTTAACTGTTCAGGACAAACAAGGGACTCATAAACAACTATCACTAAACGAAAAAAAAAAAAAGCTGTGGATCATTCAGGTAACAACACATCCCTCTTATTTTTGTAAAATAATTAACATTTTGCAAATTCTGCTAGGTGCATGTAAATTTTAGGCCTCAAATGTAGACTTGAACTAGAGATGAGACATATAATCAAAACCTTGTTTTATAGATTAAAAAAAGTCAAAATGCATAAAATACTGCAGCACCAGAACATCTCACATTCATTTAGACTATAATTACATATTTTATATTGAATAATTTATTCCCTGCCTTTTTTAGTTGCATTTTGACTGAGAATAGCAACAGGTTCTTGTTTGAGAAACAGTTGATAAAATAATGGAGGGAGAGCATTCATTCCAGCTGAACAACTGTTACTGTTATAGAAATGAATAGTCCACCCAAAATTGAAAGTTAGCTGAAAATGTGTTCAGCTTTAGGCCATCCAAGATGTAGATGAGTTTGTTCATTCATCAGATTTGTAGAAATGTGTCGTTGCATCACTTGCTCAGAAGTGGATGGGTGCCGTCAGAATGAGAGTCCAAACAGCTGATAATAACATCACAATAATCCACCAATAATCCACACCATTCCAGTCCATCATCTTGAGAACACATGAGAAACAAATCCATCAAGACGTTTGTAACTATAGATTTCGGGTCCATAATCTATAATAACGCTTCCTCCGGTGAAAAAGTGGACAGACCAAGCACCATTTGCAAGCCAAAACAGCTGTAAACAATTGTGTGGCTGGATTTGGGACCCATTTAGATGATCCACTGCTGAGCAAATGATTATTTTTGGGTGTACTATTGCTTTAATGCACTGTTAAATGCTATTTAATGAAGAAGCTTGTATTAAACCCAATGACTTGTGTTGTTATTACTCACTTCCGTTGAAGGCTAAATTGCTGCCTCGGGTTACACAAGCATTTCATAATCGCCATCCATCCAAGCTGGGTTTATGTGATCAGCAAGTTCAGAGAGCACTGATTCATACAGACTGATTATTGGCCAATTCCAGTGCACTCAGTGCATTACATTTGCGGCCGGCTATATTTTCTACCAATTTGAAAACATTTTTTCCAGACATGTCTTACAGGTTTCTTAAGTTAATTCTTGCATTTCACACTTGGATGGCAAACAGGAAGCTTTTTCACTCTGTCCTGCAGTATACTATGATTGATGTGTTTTCAAGGTCTGTCCTTTATTTTTCTTTGCCTTAGATAACATATTTAAATAAGACAACCAGAAATGAATTATTATTAGCAGCACTTTGCAAAATACAGTGTCACTTAGGGGTTCAAAAAGTATTAAGCTATTAATAGTAATCAACATCATTGGGATATTAAGTAAAGATCATGATCCATGATAATATTTTGTAAATTTCCTACCGTAAATATATCAAAACTTAATTTTTGATTAGTCATGTGCATTGCTAAGAAATTTATTTAGACAGCTTTGAAGGCAGTTTTCTCAATATTTAGATTTTTTTCAGCCTCAGATTCTAGATTTCCAAATATTGTCCTATCCTAAAAAAAACATACATCAATAGAAAGCATATTTAGGCTGTGTTCACACTTGGCTTCTTTTTTAACTGCCAGCGTCTGTTTTACATTACGACCCTGTTAAACCGTGTTTGCAAAAAAAAAAGTGCTTTTTTAAACGTCTTTTCAAGTTGAAAAAAAGTTTAACTTTTCTGAAGAAAACGCCCTACGTCAAGCGCATGTTTGACAGCTGACCAATGACAAGCGAGTATCTAGACCTGTCGTTTCCATAACAACAAGAACAACAAGAAAAAATGGAAAAGGTGCCATTTAGATAATGCTTTTATTGTTTTGAACCGACATTCGCCTCCCCGTTAACTTCAAAAACCGACGTGTTTTTTGTGTCCCGGCTCGCAGACCTTTCCCGATCTCGTCGCCCCTCTCTCTTTCCCACTTCGCTTCCTGTCTAAATACTGTCCTATCAAATAAAACGCAAAAATGTCAAAAAAGAAAAGAGCCAGCTTCCTCTTTTCTCGACATTTCTGCATTACACATAATGCATTACACATTACACTGGCTACTGTTGCAGCTGTTGTTATAGCAACAAAAAGATACCCTCTGCTGCAAAGTTGCCAGAATTGATTTGAACTAAAAAAGCGTCCCTTTCAACTTTTTGTTGCCAAAAAAGACGCAAGTGTGAACATAGCCTTATTACGCTTTCAGATAATGTATAATTCTCAATAAATAAATAAAAAGACTTTTGACTGGTTTTATGGTCTAGGGTGACATTTATTTGTATAGTGCATGCAACGTCCTTTAATTTAAAGGTGAACTGAATGTAGTTTCCTAAACAAATTAAATACCTATATGGCTCATCTTGTAGGAAATGTAGTACATAAGCAGACTTATGAAAAACATTTGTTTTCTGTTTTTGCTGTTGCCGCTCATACAGAAAGATGAAGAGGAAGAGAGGAGGAAAAGAAGGCGAGAGAAAAACAAAGTGGCAGCAGCAAGATGTCGAAACAAAAAGAAAGAAAGAACAGAGTATCTACAAAGGGTAAGTCGTATGTAAAAGCCTCAGTCAGTGTTGACAAAAGTTTCTTTTAAAAGTAATGCATTGCAATATTGTGTTACTCCATAAAAGTAACTAATTATGTTACTTTTGTTTTACTTTTTGTTGCCTGAGCTGGGCTTGCTTGTTTAGTTCAATAACAAAAACCCCAAAAGTTATATTTTTGGCAGCTGTAAAGGCCCTTTTACAGCAAAAGTGAAATTAAAGTGAAATCTCTATCTCTGCACTTAATTCCAATTTCTTTGAACACTGGACAGAAAAGCTGTCAGTCAATAAATGGGAAAATAAAGTAACTTGCGCTACTTATTTGAAAAATAAGTCAGATAATTCTTGCAAATTTAAAAAGTAATGCATTACTTTACTAGTTACACTGCAAATGCTTTTCTTACTTAGATTTGTTGTCATGTTTTCAGCCAAAATACCTAAAAATTCTTAAATCAAGAAGATTTTCTAGACGAGTAAAAATTATTGTCTTGTTTTCAGGAAAAAAAAAAACACGTCAAAATGAAGTGTGTTTTTGCATAAAACAAGCTAAATAATCTGCCAATGGGGTAAGAAAAATAATCTTGTTTTCTGTTTGAAATAAAATATTTTTTCTTACCCCATTGGCAGATTATTTAGCTTGTTCTAAGCAAAATTCACTTAATTTGACTTGGGGTTTTTTCTGAAAACAAGACAATAATTTTTACTCGTCTAGAAAATCCTTCCTGATTTAAGAATTCTTAGATATTTTGGCTGGAAACAAGACAAGATAGGAAGAAAAGCATTTTTCATAGTGTACTTGAAAAAGTATTATCAATGATTATGTAACTTGCATTACTTTTAACCCCTTAACTATCACTCCCATTTTCGAACAAAGATGTGAAAAGTAAGAATTCAAGCTTAAATTCATGAACGAAGACATTTTGTAATATGATTTTGATGTACATTTTCCATGTTAATGCAATGTCTGATTTTAAAATGGTTTTCAAAGGATGAATTCTGAGACTTCTGAAAAAGTTTTGAACTGATATCTAATTTCTTATGATTTCTAAAGTGTGATAGGTAAAAAGACAACGAGGAAATCATAACTGCTGTTATGAAGTAGATTTTTAAGGTGCACTCTTGTCATAAATTAATCTATTATTTTTCCTACATAATTTGTAACACAAAAATGAAACCCACACAAAAAAGTAAAATATCTATTTAGGAGCCTAGACCTTTCCTGCAATATAAAGATGATTAGATGAAGTAAACTTGGGCGTCCCACAGAGGTGACGGTGGCAGTTAAAGGAATAGTTAACTTTCAGAACAAAAATGTACAGATAATGTTCTCACCCCCTTGTCATCCAAGATGTTCATGTCTTTCTTTCTTCAGTCGTAAAGAAATGGTGTTTTTGAGGATTGTTCTCCATATAGTGGACTGCTATGGTGCCCCGAGTTTGAACTTCCAAAATGCAGTTTAAATGCAGCTTCAAAGGGCTCTAAATGATCCCAGCCGAGGAGGAAAGGTCTTATCTAGCGAAACAATATACTTTCTAAAAGCATTAACAACTTATATACTTTTTAATCTTATGCCGAGCTAGACAAGATGAGCATTTAAGGGTTAAAAAGTATAGAAAATAACTCATCGTTTTGCTTGATAAAACCCTTCTTTCCTTGGCTGTGATCGTTTAGAGCCCTTTAAAACTGCATTTTGGAAGTTCAAACTCGGGGGCACCATAGAAGTCACCACAGGAAATCCTGAAATGTTTTACTCAATAAACAATTTCCTTACGACTGAAGAAAGAAAGACATGAACATCTTGGATGACAAGGGGGAGAGTACATTATCTGTAAATTCTTGTTCTGAAAGTTAACTCCGTTAAGGGGTTAATGCATTACTTCAACACTGGCCTCAGTTCTGTTTTGGTGTATTAATGTGCCTTCATCTCTGTCTCTGAAGGAATCTGAGCGACTAGAGATGATGAACTCGGAGCTGAAAGCACAGATCGAGGAGCTAAAGCACGAACGACAGCAGCTCATACTGATGCTCAATCGTCATCGGCCCACCTGCATCGTGAGGACGGACAGCGTTAAGACGCCCGAGAAAGAGGCCAACCCTCTTCTGGAGCAGGTGGAGGCCAAATGAGAAGAAACCACACATTTCCATGTTACTGTTTACAGGTTAGCTCGTCTCCAGCTAGCTGAAGCACTTGGCTCGAAGCACTTGGACATTTTATAGGGAAGAGAGAATGGTGTTCTCTGACCTGCTAAGGTTGGAGTTTTAAGACTAAATAAAGCAAAAGGAAAAACACACGGATGGCTTCATTAAAAATGGACTGTGTGTTGGCAGTTTCAAAACTTTTGTGGGATAAGTATTTTTTTTTTAAATAAAGTGCCTTATTTTTTTTAGTCCATTTAGTTTTTTTGAAAGAATTGACTATAGGTTGTTCTGAATTGATGAAAACACTCATTGAATGGTTGGACATGCATGTTGTGGCCATGTTAACTGGATGAATCTTCATGGACTGTCTCAACGTTTCTTCACCATTTGCTGCCTTCAGTTGCGTTTTTGTTTTTTGTTTTCTGACGCAGGCGTCATGTATGCACATATGTATGAACTGTTTACATCTTGCCAATTTATTATAGTTACCTAGTATATAAATATATATATATGATTTTTATACTTCCTGTACATGGACTTATCACTAGATGTGATACATTTTATGCAACAAACAATTTCATAACCTCTATTTCTGTGACTTATTCAATTTGTTGTATAGCTGTGAAAACTGCAAACAATTATTAAACAAGTGATTTCCAAATGTTATTTTGCAGTATTTTTGGAGTTCAACCTGTAGCCATTTACCGTATGTGTCTAAATTCTTCTAAGTTCAATTTAATTTTCATTTAACTTTTTTCTTGACCTAGGCATAGTAAATATATCAAGCAATCATAAAAAGCAGATACGGATAGAACTGGAACTGCTGTGTTTACAAAAACAACAAACAAACAGATGCTTCAAACCTTTTCTGTTTCTCTCCTGCAGGATTTCAGCAAACAGTTTTCCTATAAAATCACATTATACACTCTTAAAAATAAAGGTGCTTTAAAAGGTTCTTCACAGTGATGCCATTGAAGAACCATTTTTGGTTCCACAAAGAACCATTCAGTCAAAGGTTCTTTGAAGAACCATCTTTTTCTTGAATTCTTCAGATGTTAAAGGTTCTTTATGGAGCCATTTAGACAAAAAGGTTCTTCTATGGCATTGTGGAGCACCTTTACTTTTAAGAGTGTACCTGATATTATTTATAAATATAATTTATATTAGTATTCACTTTTAAAAACTTTAAAAATATATATCATGCTACATGGGTCATGCAAACTTGTTTATAATGTGTACTCATTATATTTCACATTTTTCATATTTTGAACACATTAAAATATGTTTTGTTTTTTGTTTAATAAAAATAGAGCAATAACACAGAAATAGTGCCTATTAATTTACATATTGACATTAATTTACACCGTTCAGGGATATGTTTTAGATTTCTTAACATCTGTTTGTAGCACATATATAGTGCAAAAAAAGCATTTTGGTTTCAGAATTACAATTACAATTACAATTCTGTCATTAATTACTTACTCTCATGTTGTCTAAAACCTGTAAGACCTTTGTTCATCTTTGTAACACAAATTAGGATATTTGTGATTCTGGATCACAAAACCAGTCTTAAGTAGCACAGTTATATTTGTAGCAATAGCCCAAAATGGGTCAGAATGATATATTTTGGGGTTTTTATGCCACAAATCATTATGATATTAAGTAAAGATATTCCATGAAGATATTTTGTAAGTTTCCTACCATGAATATATCAAAACTTATTTTTTGATTAGTAATATGCATTGCTAAAAACTTTAAAGGCGATTTTCTCAGTATTTAGATTTTTTTGCACCCTCAGATTCCAGATCTTCAAACAGTTGTATCTCGGCCAAATAATGTCCTATCCTAACAAACAATGGAAAGCTTATTTATTCAGCTTTCAGGTGATGTATAAATCTCAATTTAAAACAAATTACCATTATGACTGGTTTTGTGGTCCAGGGTCACATTTTTGATGACATGAGATGATGGCCCTGCATTGTGCACAAAGAAAACAAAAATAAATATATTTGTGTTTTTGTTGTTTTTGTTTTCTTTGCACACAAAATTAATATTCTCCATAGAGAAACTTATTTTTATCGATAACTTCACATACTGTGATGCTTGTTTGTCCTTTTGTTGAAGGCATCTGTCTGCATTAGTTCAATTTATTTTTAAAGTAGCCATTTAACAGCTGAAAGAAAAAAACTACATTACCCATGATGCCTAAAACAAATCAACCAATCAGAAAGCAAGCAAATCTTAGCAAAAGAGCTCTGCAGGGAACACCCTTACTTAAACATTTGTATTTCACAAGAAACTATAGGAATATAATATTTATATAGATATAATCAACAACTTTAAATAAATAGTTTTATATTTCTCCACTGTTTTTAATTTGTAATGCTTCATGGGATTGTAGTTGGTTCCCCCATTAAAGCTGTTAATTTTACAGTCTTGTTTGTTTTTTCCTGATTTTCAAATGCTTTTTTGCTTGAAAAATAAGTTTGCAGCTGGTTAGTTTGCTTCATGGCTTATAACTCTTTAATAAAGATAAATA